>NC_061120.1:19340666-19346745 GCF_002878395.1 Capsicum annuum | reverse complement strand
TATATATATATATATATATATATATATATGTATATCTTGTGCAGTAACGTATGCAGTAATCGAAAGCTCGATAACTAAATCTATATGTCAAAATATTTTGAATAATACATTGATATCATACTATTGAGGAAATAGATATACTATTTAGTGTGATTATGTAGATACGCGTATATTGTTGAAGTTGTAATAACGTAAGACAAGTAATCAATAATTTATTTGATTAAAATATAGTATTACGAGGTATATATATATATATATCAATGAATTTTACAATTTACGATAAATTTTTGGTTAGTTAGCATTGAATGACGATTATATATATATATATATATATATATATATATATATATATATATATAATATCGTAATTAAAAGCTAATTAACCAAAAATTTATTGTAAATAGCCAAATTCATTGATATTATTATACGATTGAGGAAATATAGTACTCGTGTTATTGTTATAAATATTATAGAATTTATTAAAAATTTAATTTATTTAAAATTAATTTTAATTTGTTAATTGATTGATTTATTTAATGTACTAATTAAAATAATTTTTTTATTATTTGTCAAAAACCAACCACATGTGGTCAATTTTCTAAAATATAATTAATCGATCACTCATCTGAGTATGTATATGAAACACGTCGCATTATATTATTGGATAATATACTTGTGTACGTATGTGATATATAGTACGTATTTAGAACTTGATATAGTCGATAGTGTGTATATGTGTGTGTATTTATAGGTATATATATATATATATATATATACATATTAATTATATAGTGAAGGTATATTAATGACATAAAATAAAACTAACCGATAATTCATCTGATCAGTATATGTGAAATATGTTATATATTATTATTATGGGGTAGTATTTTAAAATCGTGTATGTGATATTGATAGTACTTATTTGAAAGTTGATGGACAATTGAATATATGTATACAGATGTATATCTCGTGCAGTGACGTATGCAGTAATCGAAAGCTCGATAACTGAAACTATATATCAAAATATTTTGAATAATACATTGATGTCATACTATTGAGGAAATAAATATACTATTTAGTATCAATATGTAGATATATGTATATTGTTGAAGGTGTAATAACATAAGACAACTAATCAATAATTTATTTGATTAACATATTCTATTAAGAGGTATATATATATATATATATATCAATGAATTTTGCAATTTACGATAAACTTTTGGTTAATTAGCATTTAATTATGATATTATATATATATATATATATACATACATACATATATAATATCGTAATTAAAATCTAATTAAACAAAAATTTATCGTAAATTGCTTTATTCATTGAAATGGTTAAGTCTAGGGAATTTGAAGGGGATTTTGTGTTTCGAATGTCATTTTTTTTTTTTTGACTTAGTTGGTTGAAAATGATTAAGTCTAGGGACTTTGAAGTAGATTTTTTATTTTGAATGTGGTTTGTTAGGTGACTTAGTTTCTTGAAAATGGTTAAAACTAGGGACTTTAAAGAGGATTTTTTTGTTCTGAATGTGGTTTGGTAAGTGACCTAGTTGCTTGAAAACGGTTAAGTTTAGGGACTTTAAAGGAGATTTTTTTATTTTGAATGTGGCTTGGTAGGTGACTTAGTCACTTGAATATGGTTAAGTTTAGGAACTTTAAATGGAATTTTTTCGTTTTGAATGTAGTTTTGTTTTGATACTTAGTTGGTTGAAAATGGATAAGTGTAGGAACTTTATAGGGAATTTTTTTGTTTTGAATGTGGTTTGGTAGGTGACTTAGTTGCTTGAAAATGGTTAAGTTTAGGAACTTTAAAGGGAATTTTTTTGTTTTGAATGTGGTTTGGTAGGTTACTTAGTCACTTGAATATGGTTAAGTCTAGAAACTTTAAAGGGAATTTTTTTTGTTTTGAATGTGGTTTTGTTTTGATACTTAGTTTGTTGAAAATGGTTAAGTGTAGGGACTTTAAAGGGTATTTTTTAGTTTTGAATGTGGTTTGGTAGGTGACTTAGTCACTTGAATATGGTTATGTTTAGGAACTTTAAAGGGGTTTTTTTGTTTTGAATGGGGTTTTGTTTTGATACTTAGTTGGTTGAAAATGGTTATGTGTAGGGACTCTAAAGGGAATTTTTTTGTTTTGAATGTGGTTTGGTAGGTGACTTAGTCACTTGAATATGGTTAAGTCTAGAAACTTTAAAGGAGATTTTTTTGTTTTGAATGTGATTTTGTTTTGATACTTACTTGGTTGAAAATGGTTAAGTGTAGGGACTCTAAAGGAAATTTTTTTTGTTTTGAATGTGGTTTGGTAGGTGACTTAGTTGGTTGAAAATGGTTAAGCTTAGGGACTTTAAAGGGAATTTTTTTTGATTTGAATGTGGTTTGGTAGATGACTTAGTCACTTGAATATGGTTAAGTTTAGGAACTTTAAAGGGGATTTTTTAATTTTGAATGTGGTTTTGTTTTGATACTTAGTTGGTTTAAAATGGTTAAGTGTAGGGACTTTAAAGGGGATTTTTTTTGTTTTGAATGTGGTTTTGTAGGTGACTTAGTTGCTTGAAAATGGTTAAGTTTTGGGACTTTAAAGGGAATTTTTTGATTTTGAATATGGTTTGGTAGGTGACTTAGTCACTTGAATATGGTTGAGTTTAGGGACTTTAAAGGGAATTTGTTTGTTTTGAATGTGGTTTGGTAGGTGACTTAGTTGCTTGAAAATGGTTAAGTTTAGGGACTTTAAAGGGGATTTTTTTGTTTTGAATGTGATTTGGTAGGTGACTTAGTCGGTTGAAAATGGTTAAATTTTTATGACTTGATCTAATTAGTTGAATCTGATTGATTGCGTAGATAGAACCTGATTATAGCTGGATATATCAACAGAACAAGGATAATAGAATGGGTATTAGGGAGGAATTTGTTGAAGGTGTCAAAAAATTTGTTGAACATGCTATGACACTTTATATGCGGACACGTTATCGGGTTATTCGTTGTCCTTGTGTTATATGTGATGGTATAAATCTTATAAGTGAAAAAGATGTAAAGGAACATCTTTATAGAAAAGGGTTTCATGATGACTTTTTAAGATTGTGTGGTATTCATGGGGATGTTGCGCAAAATAACTTTGTTGTTGGAGAAAGTAGTAGGTCTTCAAGGAATAATGAATATCAAGATACTAGGATAACAGAAATGTTGCACGATGTTTTTAGGATGAAACACGGGGTTGAATTTAGGGAAAATGTTGAAGATGTTCCTAATAGCGAAGCGGGAAATTTCTATAAAGAATTGCATGTTGATAGTCATCCTTTGTTTGATGGATGTTCGAACTCTCGTTTGTCTATTGCTGTTAGATTATTAAGTATTAAATCTGACTGAAATTTTGCCGAAGGAGGAATGGACTCAATGATAGACCTTATTAAAGAGTTAGTTGGCCCTGGCTTGGAGGTTCTTGATTCTTTCTATAAGGTAAAAAGATTGGTGTCAAAGTTAGGTCTCTCATCGGTTAGAATTGATTGATGTGAAAATGGTTGCATGTTATTCTTTAAGGAAGATGCTAAGCTAGAGTTCTGTAAGTTTTGTTTGCACTCTCGATATAAGTGTGGTTCTACTGGAAATAAAATTGCTATTAAGGAGATACATTATTTACCTCTTATACTAAGGTTGAAGAGGTTGTATGCTTCAAATAGCTCAGCTCCTCACATGAGATGGAACAATGAAAATAGAAGGCCCACTGGTGTTATGTGTCATCTATATGATGGAGAGACTTGGAAGCATTTTGATGCGACTTATCTAGATTTTGCAGTTGAGCCACGAAACATTTAATTGGGATTATGTAAGGATGGGTTCTCTCCTTTTTCAATTGGTGGTGCGCCATATTCATGTTGGCTGTATTTATCACTCCTTATAATCTTCCTCCTAAAATATTGATGACTAGTCCGTATATACTTCTGAATTGTGTTATTCCTAGCCCACGTAATCCAAAAGGCGAAATAGATGTCTAGTTGCAACCTTTGATTGATGAACTTTAAATTTTATGGCATAAGGGGGTTGAAACTTGGGACATCTTTCTTAAACAGAATTTCAATCTGGGTGCATATCTAATGTTGACTGTTAATGGTTTTCCTGCTTATGGAATATTTCCTGGGTGAATGACAGGTGGAAAGCTGGCATGTCCATACTGCATGGAAAAAATAAAATTTTGCACATTGATACATGGCAGGAAAAATTCATAGTTTGATTGTCATCGTTGTTTTTTGCCACCTGATCATAAATTTGGGAGACTCAAGAATGCATTCAGAAGGAATAGAAAGGAACGTGATAATCCACCTCCAAGGCTGTCTAGTCATGACGTCTGGGAAAGAATTTAGGATTTGCCTAAAAACAGCGAGGAATGATTGTACAAGCTTGATGGATATGGCTTTTCGTATAACTGGACTAAGCAAAGTATATTTTGGGAGTTAGAATATTCGCCAAATAATTTACTGTCAAATAATGTTGATGTCATGCATACTGAGAACAACTATTTTGACAATTTGTTCAACACAGTTATGGATGTCACCGACAAAACAAAGGATAATCCTAAGGCCAGACTTGACTTACTAGAATATTGCAACTACAGAGAATTACACTTACAGCAGGGGCCCAACGGCAAAGTTCTTAAGACCAAGGCTAGTTTTACATTCAATTTAGACCAAAAGTGTCAAATATGTGATTGGGTTCAAAGTTTGAAGATGCCCGATAGATATGCCTAAAATTTAGGAAAGAGGGTTGATATGACACAAGGAATCTTGTGTGGAATGAAAAGCCATGATTGTCATGTTTTCATGGAACAATTGCTTCCAATTGCTTTTATTGGTTTACCTGAAAACATATAGAAACCAATAGCAGAGATCAGTTTGTTCTTCAAATACTTATGTGCCACCACATTAAAAGAAGAAAATCTGGCGCGAATGGAAAGTAATATTGTTAGTATCACCAACAAGCTGGAAAAAAATTTCCTACCAGTGTTCGTTGATATGATGGAATATCTTCCTATTCACCTGGTGCACGAACCTCAGCTAGGCGGTCCAATTCAAACTAGGTGGATGTATCCATTCAAACGGTAAACATTTGCAACATATTTAAATTCACACATCTTTTTTAAATATAGTAAACATCTAACCTTAAGATTGTACAGGGCAATTGAAAAATTAAAAAGGGGTCCCAAAAATAAACATAGGGTTGAAGGCTCTATAGTTAAGGCATATCTTGTGAGAGAAACTTCTCAATTTTATTCATACTACTTTCGTGATGAAGCTATTTGTTTAAGAAACCGACCGAATCGCCATCAGGATGATGTGAATGAGCCTTATTTGCAATTGATATCAATCTTCAATCAATCTGGTTGTAATTCTAAAAAGACCATACCTCTCTGGCTCACTCCCACGAAGCGTAAATCAGCAACTTTGTAAGTCATGCTAAATTGCCCAAAAATTGAGCCCTTTCTGAAGTAAGGAAATTAAAATTTTAACATATCTTATTTGTTTACTCATTCCCTTAAAGAAACTAATTATGTTTCCCATGTTGGATGTTCAATTTATTTAAGACTCAATTCCACGAAAATCAAGTGTATGCATTCTTTGCAACATGATTTAAAAATGAGGTTCGTAAGTGTATTAGTATTTCTATAAAGTTGAAACATTCACACATTCCTCTACTAAAATATATATATGTATAATATTTTAGGTACACCATTCACCAAATGCAGCCGCAAACGATCAGCTCTTGAGAGATATTTCTTTAGATCTAGTTGAAGCTAATGCAATGTCCCAATATAAAGTAAATGGGTTTAAATTTTCCACCGAACAATACTCCAAAACAAGGAAAACAAATAATAGTGGTGTTTGGGTTAAGGGTGATGATGATGTTGATCACTTTGGCATCATACGCGATATTTTAAAATTGGAGTATGCTGGTTTCCCAATAAAAAAAATTATCCTCTTTTGATGTAATTGTTTGATCCAAGCACAAGAGTACATATGGAACATAACATCATTGAAGTGAAGCATAATAACTCGTATCCTATTTACTATTCATTT
>NC_061120.1:19317089-19337666 GCF_002878395.1 Capsicum annuum | reverse complement strand
GCCGCTATCCCCTCCATATATCTACCATCATCGATACCCTACTGTAGCAGTCACACAGCTTTGCACAGTGATTCAGCTGGATCTATTGAGTTGTCGGATCTTCATCTTTGAGGCACTCCACCTGGTGGTTCAGATCCGCTCACGCCAATGCATCCACCATTACTTACAGGCTGCCAGGAGACAGAGATGATTCTGGGAGGATTTATTTTGTTCCAGTTGCGAGAGGGTAAAATTTCTAAATATAATAACGTTACTCATTTTTTCATTACTAGTATTATCCTCTATGAAATTACTGTTTGATCTTGTGTTATAGGTTTAGGCCGAATGCTGGAGTTGGAAAAAAGGCGCGAATATGCATTACTTGGCATTTCAACGACTACTGGACCAACTAGCAAAAGGTTCCAGAATTTAACAGGGATAAAATGTTTGAAGAATTTAAGGAAAGGATTTAACTTATCGATTACTTATTAGCACTTTGTTAGAACAAAAGATTGAATATTATATTTTTGTTGTAAAAATTTTACTAATGGGATGATGCAAATACATTTCTTATAAAGAAGAACTTTTTCATAAAATGTAGAGCCAGATTTAATGATCTCTTAGATTATGCCCGAAAGAAATTGGTAAAACCTAAGTGGATTCTTGAAGTCTCATGGCAACTGTACCTTCACCATTGGAGTGGCGCAAAATACCAATTGTTGAGTGAAAAAGGAAAGAAAACCCAGGCATCATCCAAGGGTGGCTCCCTACATACTACGGGTGCCAGAACTACTCTTGCTCTGAAGGAAAAAATGGTATGTAACTTTTACAGTTTTAATTATTTATTTCTATTTAATTTTTTTATTATTTAAACATTAATAATTTTTTCGTATGTAGGAAAAATAAAAGGGTAGGAAAATACCAACTGACGAGCTATTTGAGCAGACTCATCCAAAAAAGAAAAGAAACTCGACTGATGAAGATGTCTGTAACACCCCGCATTTTGGACTAGAATGAAAACTATCATATCTATGTGTAGATGATCCAAAAACCATAAATCCTATGCAAATTTTCCATGTTAATCAATTATGTAGTATGAAAAATTGAATGAGCTTTCCTTCGATATAAGATTCGCCCAAATCTGATACCCGGACAAGATGTTATGGCTAATTTAAGTCCTAGTCATAAAACACCACCATTTTAGTGCTTGGAGCATCGTGGAGGTGGTCTATTTAACAATTCTCAAATTTCAGTAGCCTAGTACAATTATGGCACGTTGTACTGAAGTTCTAAGTCCCAACTAATGGGACAACACAATGGCTTCGCGTTGTAGTGACCCCAAGAATCTCATTCGTCAATTCCCAGTGAGCCACCGCGATAGTGGCGCATCGCAGTGGCCTATAAAATTAGGCTCCTAGTTATATTTTATTTCATCTTATTAAGGGTATATTAGGTAATTTCCACCCCCCCCCCCATCATCTTAAACACTGGATTTTTCTCCCAAGTGAACACATTATTTATATTTTCTTCAAAAATTCATAAGAACACTTTCTAGGGTTTCAAACTAAAAACCCAAATAACTCAGGATTCAACTATGGGTTTTCGAAACAAATTGAAGATTTGGAATCCCCAAACCATAGGCTTCAAGAATCATCAATCAAATTTCTAAATTGAGGTAGATGGAGTTTATCCTAAAACTACATGGGCTTGTTGAAAACACCCAATTATGATTTAAAAATCATCAAGCATGAATTTGTTAAAGGGGTTTTGAGATCCATGATTTTATTATGACTTATGCATGTTTAATGATATTGTTGTTTTGGCTTTTAGGCCTTATCCCCTTAAATTGATTTACAGATATAAGTATATGTATGAAACTTGAAATTGAAGATTTGTTTGAGAGCACAAATATTGAAAAATCCCTCTCTTGTGATAACCTTATGTTTATGATCTTATGGTGATTGATTGAAATGCATAATTTATGGCTTGAAAATAGTTTACTCAAATACCATAGTATTTTGAGCACGATTTAGAGATTTAAGAGAGGATGTTTCTTGATGTAAGTATATTTTGTTAAAAGAGAAAGATTTGCATGAGATTAAGATCTTTGACATGACCACCTTGCATAATCTAAAGTTTGACAAAGAGAGTTGCATACATGTGTTTACATGAGTTTTAGAGAAAGAGTCCTTTGAAATGATTTATTAATATGGTGGTCTCAAATTTATGTTTTGAAAACAGAGATGGGAATATGCTAAAAATGGCTTAGAGATATGACTTGCAAGTCAATGGTATGACGATACCATATAAATGTGTGCCATAACAGAGTTAGAGTTTTCAGAGAATGCATGTCTTAAAGAGTTAAAAATGGGCATAAAGAGAGCTAGGTGGTATCCTAAAGAGGGATAGAGTTCAAGTAACTCTTAGTCTAAAATCGTAATTTGCCGATCCAGGTAAATTATTTTTATGCTGGCCACGGTCGTGTGGCATAGCAGAGTCAGGACTCCAACCCTTGCAGTACACTTGGGTTGGAGGCTTCCCCGTCGAGTCAATGACGGATTCCATATAGCCCGTAGAATTTTAGAGTTGTAGGGTATACCACCTAGCCAAAAGTAAAACAAAGTGTCAAAGAGTTTAGATGTTTTTACAGAGTCTTTCAAAAATGCCCATGAGATTTCTTACTATAGATATATTTATGAACTATTTTAAATTTCTCTCATATATGTTGAATATAAATTATTATTTTGGATTTACTCTGCATACTAGCACATCTATATTGACCCCCTACCTCCCAGGTTTGAAGGCTTAGTCCAAGGGTGTGGCTAATCAGTAGAGGATTCCAGAGAGAAGTAATCCGTGTAGTGGTAAGCCTTCTTTATTTTAGAAGGCCTGTTATTTTAGATTATATTATTTCATTGTTTTTGTCTACTGGGGGGCCTTATCCCAGTTTTTTAAACAGTTTTGAGATGTAGTAGAGATTTCGCAGATTGAGTCAGATCTTATTCAGATGTTTTGAATTGCAACTTTCGTTCTTATGTCTTGAATCTCAGATTTAATGACCATGTTTCCATATCAGATTGTATTTCTGCATCTTATATTATTATATGAATGTTGTTCATGACTACCAAATAGAGTAGGACGTTCGGGCCTTCATGATTTAGGATGTCCGTCATGGCCAGGCCCTAGTTCGGGTCGTGACAAACTTGGTATCAGAGAATTGTTTATGGTCCCAAGGTTTCTACAAAATCATGTTAGGTTGAGTCTTATTTATATATGTGTAGCGTGCCACACTTATAAGCAGGAGGCTACTAGGAGTTTAGGAATGTTTCTCTTTCTTTATGTTTTAGTTCATGCTATGGAGTTAGAATATTCCTCTTTCGTACTCTAATTCATGCTATGGTGTCAGCTATACAAAAGTAAATTCATCTTAATTATTTTCTTACTTTGATGTGCTCAGATAAGTCTCATTATTGAAGTGAATCAGGTGCAGAAGTCTAGAATCTAAATGGCATAGTCCTTTCTAATTAAGCCATATAAGATTTTAAAATTAGGTAAGGACTTATGAAGAGTCTGTTAGTACCTCAGAGTGTATTAATTCTTGTGTGAGTTTTGATTCTGATGAAATCGTGCTTTTGAGCCTTTGGTATTAAGTGTATTTAGTCCCTTTTAAAATTTTTATGTTGCAGATGTCATACTTAAGAGAGAATGAGGGTAGCAGAATGTTGGAACTGTATTTCCACCCAAGTAGTAGTATAAGTTAAAGTGTTGGTGTCATGACCTTTTGGTAGTAAGATTAGACCAAGAAGTTGATGATACAAAGTCACAAGGTTGGAAATCAGAGTGAGGATAATGTGTGTAGATGAATAATTGATGTTTGAGGATGATTTACCCCTTTATAGTGATAGACTAATGTGGTAGCTAGTAGCATGTGTGGATTGTATGGTAGTCTACGAGGGAGTGTTTGACTCAAATTTTTATTCATACAGAGTAAGATATGTATTCTTAGATCATTGATTATTGTGTGTCAAGTTTCTATCTCTTGTAACCTTATTATCGTTGTGTTATTGAAAATTAAAATTTAGTGGAGCCGTGTAGGGTCTATTTCGATTCACTAGCAAATTATATTCCATCTTGTTGGTTCTTGTGTTGGTTGGAACTGGGGGTTTAGAGGCGTAATGGAAAAAAAGTGATAAGGGTGATTTATTGAATGTATGTATAGCCAAACCTTTTTACATGAGATTGAGTTGGTATTAAAGTGATACATCCTTGTGTGTTAGTTTAGTAGAAGGTAGATAAAGAGCTATTAGCTAAGGTGAGTTGTTGTTTGCTCGAAGTATGAAAATGGCTAGATTAGCCAGTAAGTTATAATTATATACACAAGGTTGTTTGTGGAATTTGAAGGTAGTCTAAATATATGCTTGGGTAAGTAAGTGTGATGTGAGAAAGTCGTATAAGTAGATAAGACTATATGGGTTATAATATAAGATTAAGGTTGACCATTTCTACTATGTGACTCTACCCCCCTTCCCTCCCCCGACCTTCTTTTCTTTGGTAGTTGTAAACTAGCACTACTTGTAAGAAGGTATGTAGTAGATTTTGAGGCATAGCCGTGATGTCATAAAGGTGTTTTCGTTATGGGTTGTATCTAAATAAAATGAGATATTTGGGTAGAATATCCTAATTTGATGGACTAGTATATTATGTTCATTCTTCATTGGTGGTAGATGATTGATGCTAGACTATAGGCTTGATGTGTTGAAATAGTGCGTGTTAATGAATTATAATAAGGAAAACCATAAGGTCATGATTGATTATTTTTGCTATAGAGTTCTAGTGTACTATTGTTTCTTGATGTTTTATTTCATAGTTTCCAAGTGAGAATTATGTGTAAGGTTGGGTTGTAAATCATGTTTAGCCCTAGACATTAAGTTTGAACAGTTGATGGTCATGAAGGTGGATGTGCTTATTTCTTAGTTAATGATACTAGTTTTATGGAAGTGATCTAATAGGCTTAAACAGTGCATGCAAGAGCTTAAGTTTATTTGATTTGTAGTGAAGTATAATGTTGTATGTATGAAGTAGAAGTATGCCAAGGTGATATGAGATTGTGGTATTTTTCTAAGGATATTACATGTTGTGTGTGGCTAGTGGTACTGTTGAATTACTAAGTAGAGAAAGACTAGGTAGACGGTATATGGTGTTCTAAATGGCCAAGTTAAGGAGTTTTGATAGATAATGTTAAGCCTTTTGATATGATCTTGATTCTCATAGTATAGAGATCTAAGTTTGAAGTCATGATGCTGGTAGACTATGACAGAAGTGGTATGGTCCGTCAAAGGTTTGGAGATATCTATGTTTAGTGTTAGAAAAATCTGAGTTGGTGAAAGTTTAAGATGTTATAGGATGACTTTTGGGCTATAGAGACCTACGGGTTGAATCTTAAAAGAAGGTATTAGCATTGGTTGTTATACATGAAGATACCGTCTTATAGGGTAAGTTTAGTTTTATGTGTATTAAGTTTAGTTTTATGTGTATTGTTATATTCCCGACTCTAGAGTAAAGTGATTTCAGTTTATACCAGTGTATATAGTGGTCCAAAGACTTAGAGTAATGACTTAAATCTAAGGGGAAAATGATAGCACGAGTAACCAAGTCAAGTTTTCAAATGCTAATAGATGTGCCAGTAAGTTGTGGAATTGGTCGTGAGAAAGAATGATGCTCAATCTATTCTTATTTCAGCGGTTTACCTCAGTTATTCCGACACATACTCATGCTTTATGTTTCAGCTTCATGATCATAGCTCGTATTAATGCATATGATAAGGAATCATCTACTCTCCTAGGTCCTAGTATGATGAGTTCCCAGTTTATTTAGCAATCAGAATCACTTTGCGTAAGCTATGAATTCTAAAATTCAGATCATCCAGTTCATGACTCTTGTGCACATGTGATACTCTTAACGATCAGTGAAAATCCAGATTTATATCAGGTACATCCTCAGATTAGATCTCTTTAATGAGTCTATTCCGTGAGTGCTCTATTCTTCATGCCTCAGTAGGGTATCAAGTTATGCTTAGTACTCCCCTTATGTTTTGGATCCCGATATTCTAATTTGCAGTGACATTTTTCCTTAGGTCGAGATAGTGATGATGAACAGTTGTTTAGATGGGAAAGAGTAAATATTTCTTGTTGATAAAAGATGGTTGTATGCTTATTTGAGTTAAGACGGTAATTGTGGAGTAAGATTAAGGCCGAGTCTTTGATATATGTCAAGGTTAGTTGAAGTTTTATATGTTATATTGGGAAAAATTGTTGTGCGCTTGTTTTATGTAAGTCTATAAGTTGAAAGAATTTTGAGGTAAAGTTTCATGTATGGCTTGGTTAGTTGAGGATATTTTTTGTGTATCATCTGAATAGTGTAGGGAAGTTGTTATGGATAGAAATATTAGAGAATATGAGAAATATGCTTTATGAGTGGTTGTTTAGAAGTCCATATGTGGGTAAGAATATAGGCTTGAATGTCTTGTTTATATGTATATGGATGGATGCCTTAAGCGTTTGTAAGTGTCTAATATGAAGTTGAAGGTGATTGCTGGAGTGGCAATAAGAATTATGCAAGCGATGAGTAATTGTGAAATGCAGGGTATGCTTAATTCATGATTCAGACTAGTACTACAATATTATGTGGTGCGTCTTGTGGTTTTGAGTTAGGATTGAAGATGATGAGGAGATTTAGTTCAGTTTAGACATTAGTAGATGGAAATATCAGCAGCCATGTGAGAAAAAATAAGTGGAATCAATGAGCATGGTGTTTAAAGGGAAAGTATAGTTGAGAGAGTATTTTACAAGTATTGCTAATCTTGAAAGTAAGAAGTTTCAATGCCTAAGTTTTGGTAATTCTATCCTAGTTTACGAGTTATATGTTTATATTCCATGTTATAGAGTAGTGTCATTGTTGTGATTCCTTAGTTAGATGTCTTGTGTAACTCATGTCAGATATTCTTTGCTCCCTAATTCTACTAGAACTTCTTTAGGAAGAGTGTTGAAGAGATACTCTAATAAAGTATAAGTGTCAAGTATAATTCAGTTTAACAGTCAGGCAGACGAGTTACTGTAGTTTTCCACCTTTTCACCCGTCCTACTATCTGAAGTCCAATGCTTATGACATCTCAAAATATAATCTATTCCATAAGTGTAAGTTGCGAACTCAGTTCAGTCCAAGCATCATATTTCAGATTCAGTTATTTCGTCATGACCCAGTTCATAAAAGTTTAGCACATAATCTCAAATTTTTCCAGCTATTTTAGCTCAGACAATGTAATACCTTTGTACGATCTAAATCTTATTGCCTCATGATTCGCACTTACCTAAGTTATCACTTCCAAATTCAATGTGTGTGATTTGAGCATAATAGATTCGGCGAAAATCCTAAACTCTCAACATGAATCAACTCCTTAAATAAGGGCAAGTCAGCTCAGAATTCAGTTTTATACTAGAAGTTTAAATGTTTCAGATCAGTTATATCCTTTCTTAGAAGAAACATCAGGTCCGCGTTATTCCATACCTTTAAGCTTCAATGTTCCTACCCATCATTCTAGGATAAATGATCCAAAGGGGGAGATAATGTAACACCCCACATTTTGGGCTAGAATGAAAACCATCATTTCTATGCGTAGATGATCCAAAATCCATAAATCCTATGCAAATTTTCCATGTTAACCAATCATGTAGTATGGGAAATTGAATGATCTTTCAGTCGATATAAGATTCGTCCAAAATCGATACCCGGGCAAGAAGTTATGGCTAATTTAAGTCCTAGTCATAAAACACCGTCATTTTAGTGCTTGGCGCGTCGCGGATGTGGTATATTTAACAATTGTCAAATTCTAGTAGCCTAGCGCGATTATGGTGCATCACGCTGAATTTCAAGGTCCCAACCAGTGGGACAATGCGATGGCTTCTCATCGTGGTGACCGCAAGAATCTCATTCGTCAATTCCCAGTGAGCACCGCGATAGTGGCGCATCGCGGTGGTCTATTAAATCGGGCTACTAGTTATATTTTATTCCATCCCATAAAGGGTATATTGGGTAATTTCCACCCCCTTGTCAGCTTAAACATGGGATTTTTCTCCCAAGTGACCACGTTATTCATATTTTCTTCAAAAATTTATAAGAACACTCTCTAGGGTTTCAAACTAAAAACCCAAATAACTCAAGATTCAACCGTGGGTTTTCAAAACTGATTGAAGATTTGGAATCCCCAAACCGTAGGCTTCAAGAATAATCCATCAAATAACTAAATTGAGGTACGCGGGGTTTATCCTAAAACTACATGGGCTTGTTGAAAACACCCAATTATGATTTAAAAATCATCAAGCATGAATTTGTTAAAGGGGTTTTGAGATCCATGATTTTATTATGCCTTATGTATGTTTAATGATATTGTTTTATGAAACTTGAAATTGAAGATTTGGTTGTGAGAGCAAATAATGAAAAATCCCTTTTTTTTTGTGATAAGCTTATGTTTATGATCTTATGGTGATTGATTGAAATGCATGATTTATGGCTTGAAAATAGTTTACTCAAATACCATAGTATTTTGAGCACAATTTAGAGATTTAAGAGAGGGTGTTTCTTGATGTAAATATATTTTGTTAAAAGAGAAAGATTTGCATGAGATTAATAGCTTTGACATGACCACCTTGCATCATCGAAAGTTTGATAAAGAGAGTTGCATACATGTGTTTACATGAGTTTTAAAGAAAGAGTCCTTTGAAATAATTTATTGATATGGTGGTCCGAATTTATGTTTTGAAAACAGGGATGGGAATATGCTAAAAATGCCTCAGAGATGTGACTTGCAAGTCAATGGTATGACAATACCATATAAATGTATGCCATAACAGAGTTAGAGTTTCCAGAGTATGTTTTCAGAGAATGCATGTCTTAAAGAGTTAAAAATAAGCATAAAGAGAGCTAGGTGGTTTCCTGAAGAGGGTTAGAGTTCAAGTAACTCTTAGCCTAAAACCATGATTTACCGATTCGAGTATATTATTTTTATGCTGGCGATGGCTGTGTGGCGTAGCAGAGTCAGAGACTCCAACCCTTACGGCACACTTGGGCTGGAGGCTTCCCCGCCAAGTCAATGGCGGATTCCATATATCCCGTGGAGTTTCAGAGTTATAGGGTATACCACCTAGCGCAAAAGTAAAACAAAGAGTGTCACAGAGTTCAGATGATTTTAAGAGTCTTTCGAAAATGCCCATGAGATTTCTTACTATATGATATGTTTATTAATTATTTTAAATTGCTCTCATATATGTTGAATATAAATTATTATTTTGGATTTACTCTGCGTACCAGTACATCTGTATTGACCCCCTACCTCCCAGGTTTGAAGGCTCAGCCCAAGGGTTCGGCTAATCAGCAGAGGATTCCAGAGAGAAGTGATCCGTGTAGTGGTGAGCCTTCTTTGTTCCAGAAGGCCTATTATTTCAGATTATGTTATTCCTTTTTTTTTGGTCTACTGAGGGCCTTGTCACAGTTTTCAGAACAATTTTGAGATGTAGTAGAGATTTCGCAGACTGAGTCAGGTCTTATTCAGATGTTTTAAATTGCAGCTTTCGTTCTTATGTCTTGAATCTCAGAGTTAATGACCATGTTTCCATATCATATTGTATTTCTCGCATTTTCTCTTATTATATGAATGTTGTGCATGACTACCAGATAGAGTAGGACGTTTGGGCCTTCATGGTTCGGGATGTCCTTCACGGCTAGGCCCTAGTTCTGGTCGTGACAATATCTGGGTTGAAGCTCATGCAAAATTTGTCCACGTACGAAACAAATTTTTAATTTATGAACATTTTTCTCAAAGTTGATATTAGTCAATTATAACTACTTTAATATTTTTTTACTTTTAGTATTAACTTTACTTTGAATATAGGACGAATGTATGCGTCTTGTTGGTGAGTATCGTAGTAGTCAGCCTACTGAAAGTCAGGGTGACCCAATACCACAGCATGTACAGGAGGAGTTATGGACAAAAGTTGCAGGTCCGGCAAATAGAGGCCATTTCTACGGTTACCACACAAAATCTTTTGGCGATAATATTAGGTGTTCGTCTGATGCTGCATACTCTAGCTCTTCAGTTGATAGAGAAACCATTGAAAGACTACAAAATATGATTTCTCAACTCACTAAAAAGCTTGCTGAACAGAGGGAGAGAGGTTTGCTAAACAGAGAGAGAGGCAGAAGAAGATGGAGAAGGAAACAACATCACAAACCAAGATGCTGCAGTAGAAGTTCAGCTCTTTCATTCAGACTGTAGGGGTTATTCTTCTGTGTCCTGGTGATGTAGTTCGAGCTGCAAAAGGTCTAGGCCCCCTGAATAATTTCAGTACGGATGATGATATGAAAGACGAGGACGAATTCGATAATGATGACTTTTAGTTTTTTTATTTTTTTGTATGTGTTCTACTTTGAATTTAGACATTTTGTTGTTTGAAACTATTGTTGTAGTTTTTTCATACTAACTTTTGTTAGATATTTTGTATGTGTTCTACACTTTTGAAAGTATTTACATTTGAGTTTTGGTTGTTCTTGCTGCTGTATTTGATTTGGTTACTACTGTATTAGATTGTTGTTGTTGCATGTTGTATATGGGTTTTGATTTTTATTTTAAAAAAAAATTCCCAGAAAAATTGACCACAAGTGGTAGGTTTTTGAATTTTTTTAGAAAACCGACCACAAGTGGTCGGTTTTATATTAAATTTAATTAATTAATTTAATAAAAATCGACTACTTGTGGTCGATTTTTAATAAATTAATTAATTTATTAAAAAACTGACCACTTTTGGTCGGGTTTTTTCCTAAAATTATTTTTTCTAATTTAAATAAATTAATAATGAATTTTAAAAATATATATATATTTTTAAAAAAAATAGACCAATTGTGGTCGGTTTTTAAAAAACTACCACTACTTTACTGGCCATATATTTTGGTTGGTTTTATGGTCGAAAATTGGGAAGTGGTCGGTTTTTGTGGTCGGTTTTCTTTATTTTTTTAGTAGTGGTAACATTGAAACATCATGTGTGGAAATTAAACTGATAAAAGTTTGTTAAGATATAAAATTGAAGCAAATACCTGCATTTCTAAATTACTAAATAAACCAAAAGCAAGTCTGAATAGCTGAAAATCTAGTGTGAATATCTGAATAATAAACATCTAGTCTGAAAGTCTCTAATACATGTGGTGTTGATGGGAAAACCCCCCAACTAACTCCGACTATCTGAAATAAAAGAAATACTAAAAGTAACTGAACATAACTTGTCCTCGGTTGATGAGGACACACCATTATTGCTGTTGAGAGGCGCAGAGCTGACTAAGGGCGATCGGAGAACTGAGCATCCAAACCTATATTGTGAAATCAATATAGCTCAAAAGAGAGTATGCAGTTAGTACTTTAAATGTACTAGTACACGAGATAGGGACTAACTGAAAATATATATCGATACTGAACATGGATGTATAAACATGTAAAAAGAATAGAAGATCAAGGAAAACATGTACTGAGATAATCTGTAAAACTAACTGAATAGCTGATAGATTGAATACTTGGTCATGCAAATCTATACTGATATAACCTGAGTACTGAACTGAAAGTGCAGGAGCTATCTTTTAACTGACTTGCCCTAGTCTGAGCTAATCAGGTCCAACGTGCAACCCCAATTGAAGGGTGTCAATACCTTACCACGGGTATTAATACTGATTTTGTTGATCTACTAAACTGGTGTCCCGAAGGACTAAGGTGTCAGTCCTCTACTAGAGGGAAACCCCTAAGAGATTGTCAGTCCTCTACTGGTGAGCGACCTCTCATAACCTACGTTGGTTATGTAGTTCTTGAACTTAGGGACTTTTACTAAGGTCTCAGTCTTCTACTGGCGGGTCAGCCTTCATCCCTAGGTTCTCTCGGTGCTAAATCCTACTCCCAACTGAACTAGCACTGGTGCTAATTTAAATTCAACTGGACATCACAACTGATAATGCTCAACATGATCATAACAAACTAAGAATGATAATAAAATCATGATCTAACTGACTTGCTACTTGAAAACAGGTGTAAACATATCGGTATCGGGTGTTCATAACCCTCCGGTACTGAATAATTCTTTAAATACAAATTCATCATTTAAAAAACTGTAAGGGAATTAATGATTCATAAACTCCAAAATATAATATATTTTACTAAACTGATGGAATTCATGATTATGAGTACGTGAATATGATAAACTTATGAGAACAACATGATCACATGGTTTATTTCGTAACTTGAGAAATTAACTAGTATTAACTGAACATGATATGGGTGTTTGAAATTCAAATCATATAATAACATAATTCACATAGGGAAACATCTTGGCATGACCTGAATTCAAAACTACTAAAAAATCATTGAGTAAATCCATACTTAACATTTAAATATCATGAAAAAAGGATAAATAATTCATACTTGAACAAAAAGGGTTTTGGAACTCATTAGGTGGAAGGAACCCATGATGAATACCCCATATATCTTAATTGCTTGAATCCTAGAAGAAAAAGCTTGAAATTGAAACCTTGAATGGTGAATTCTTGGGAAGAGGTTTGATTTTACGATCTTGGGAAATGAGGATGGTTTTACATAAGATAACTTATGGAGAATGGTAAATTGATGCCCCTTTTGAGATTTTAATTCATCATTTAGATGGTTAAGGAGAGGGGGAAAGGACCAAAATACCCCTATTAAGTTAATAAAAATATTACAAAAAACACAGCCTTCGTTAATCTACTAAGGGCATCAACCACTACATTGGCCTTACACGTATAATGCAACACACTCAGATCATAGTCCTTTAAAAATTCCAACAACCTTATCTGATGATTATTTAGATCCTTTTGAGTGAACACATACTATAAGATCTTATGATGTTTAAACACATCAACCTGATCCCCATAAAGATAATGTCTCCAAATCTTTAAGGCAAAGACAACTGCTGCCAACTCAAGGTCATTGGTCGGATATTTCTTCTCATGGGGTTTAAGCTGTCTAGAGGCATAGTGTATGACCTTACCTTGCTATATCCATACACAACCAGGACCAACTTTAAAAGCATCATAATAAATTACAAACCCATCTGTGCCTTCTGGCAAAGTCAATACTGGAGCAAAAGTTAGTTGAGTCTTTAACTCTTGAAAACTCTTCTCACAGGAATCTGACCACTGAAATTTAACATTCTTTTAGGTTAGTCGAGGCATGGGGGAATCAATAAAAGAAAATCCTTCAACAAACCATCTGTAGTAACCAACTAAACCTATGATACTCTTGATATCAAAGGGAGAGGTGGGTCTAGGCCAGTTTCTTATTACTTTGGTATTTTGAGGATCACCTCGAATGCGATCACCAGAAATGATGTGGCCAAAAAAAGATACTAATCTCAACTAGAAGTCGCACTTGCTGAACTTAGTGAACAACTATGATTTTTAAGCGTCTACAATACAACCATCAAATGGTCTGTATAATCACTTTCACTATGGGAATAGATGAGGATATCATCTATGAAGACTATGATGAATATGTCCAAGTATTGCTTGAACACCCAATTTCTCTAGTCCATAAAAGCATTTGGAGCATTCGATAGTGCAAAAGACATAACTAGAAATTCAAAGTGACCATACTGAGTACTGAAAGTTATCTTTAGAATGTCACATTCTCTGACTTTGATCTGATAATAGCCGAATCTGAGGTCCATCTTAGAGAATTAACTTGCACCCTGAAGTTGGTCGAACAAGTCATCAATTCTGGGAAGAGGATATTTATTCTTGATTGTGACATTGTTCAACTGGCGATATTCAATGTACACTCTGAGGGAACCATCTTTCTGGCACACGAAATGGACTAGAGCACCCCATGGAGAAACACTAGGCCTGATGAAACCCTTATCTAAGAAATCTTTCAATTGTTCCTTCAATTCCTTAAGATCAACTGGAGCCATTATGTAAGGTGAAATTAAGATAGAATGGGTATCTGCAATAAGATTTATTTCGAAGTCAATTTCCCTTTCGGGAGTAACTTCGAGAAGATCTTCAGGGAATACTTTTGGAAACTCATTCACTACTAGAACTGACTCAAGACTTGGAGTTTCAGAATTTCAGTCCTTGACTTTTATAAGATGGTATATACATCCCTTGGATGTTATATTTCTTTCCTTAAGATAGAAGACAAATAGACCCTTAGGCACTGAAGTACTACCCCTTCATTCAATAACAGGCTTATTACAAAATTGGAACTGGATAATTCTATTTCTAAATCAACAATGGAATAGCATAAGTGGGGCCAATCCATCCTGAGAATGACATCAAACTTGGTCATCTCTAACTCCACAATATCCACTGAAGTAACTTTCTAAGACACTGTGATCGGGCAATTTTTGCATACCGCCTAGCTATAATAGAACTACCCACTAGGGTAGACATTGAGAAAGGCTCTGCTAATATGTCAGGACTGACACTGAAGTCTACAACTATATAAGGAGTCATAAAGAAAAGTGAAGCTCCAGGGTCTAACAATGCATAATCATGAACATGGAAGACTTATAATGTAACCATACCATATCAGGAGAACTTTCCTGATCCTATAAGGTATGGAGAGCATAAATTTAGTTCTGAAGATGCCCACTGGTTTCACCGGAGGTGGCGCCCTGCTGAATTGGGGGACCTACTGGAGTTGATGCAAGGTTAGATTGACCCTGTTGATGAATATCCTTTACCTTTTGGGCAACCACTGGGCAATACTTAATCCTATGGCCTGTCTTGCCACATCTAAAAAAACCATCACTTCCTGCTTTGCACTCCACCTAATGATTCTTACCATATTTCCTGCAAAGTGGGTTAGTACGACCACTACTCATAGTACCCCAGGCCTTAAAGTCTGGTGCCCTATCCCTACTGTCCTGCCTGAACTTAGGAACTGGCGCACTGGCTGAAGATGGGGATGGATCTAAAAATTTATGGCCAAACATAGAATGATTTCAACTGTCAGACCTCTATCGTGAGAAGTTAAAGCTACCTGTTCTAGCCCTCTTATTCTCCTTTTACATCTCCTTATCAATCTACTGAGTAAGAACCATCAGCCTAGAAAGGTCTATTTTCTTAATCAACATGGTTGTTCTGCACTCCTTGCCTACACTATCAGATACCCAGACACAAACTTACACATCCTAGAGCTAGAATCAGCCCCCATAATTGTAGCATACCTCATCAGCTAAGTAAACTTGAGTGTGTGCTCTTTTACAATCATGTTGTTTTATTTTAGATTTATGAACTCCTATACTTTATCGTCCCTCAACTCAAGTGGGAAAAACCTTCCTAAAAAGGTTATGGCAAACTCCTTCCATTCTATAAGCCTTGCCTCAACACCTCTATCCTTCTTCCACTATTTGAACCAAGTATGAGCTACACCTTGCAACTTATAAGTAGCTAGGTAAGTATGTAAACCATCCAAAAATTCCTACTGATTCTCCCCAGACTTGGATCTAGAAAACAATGAAGGATTCATCCAAGTGAAGTCTCGAATCCTAACTGTTGTTGTATTTATCATTGGACTGGCTGGGGAAACAACTTGCTGATTTTTTTGAGAAGCCACAGCAGTGAAAGAGGACCTAAAATCAATGTGGGAAACATGTTCATTCAAGGGATCATTCGAAACATGTGGTGGTGCGGGATGATCCTCATTCCTTCTTTTATTGTTTCTTCTAGGAGGCATTTTTTGTAAATGGATGAAGGAATAGTTAGTAAAAGTAAATTTAATAGAGTTCATGCCCTTTTGCATGACCTGAATACTTAAAAAAGGGAAACTTTCCTAAAATGTCTCATAGCCTTTTGCCTATAAGTGTGGTGTGTTTCACGCCCATGCACAAGACTCTACTCAATGAAAACTTCAAACACCCTAGGATGCTTTTAAACCTTAGGCTTTGATACCAAGTTTTGTCACGACTCGAGGCTGCCCCTAGTAGTACATGGTGCTTAAGGCCACAAGTAACCCCAAACTAACCCATGATCTGGTAACTGTTGTGAGCATTGAGTAAATTATTAATATTGAAACATCATGTACATAAGTTGAACTAATAAAAGTATGTTAAGATATAAAACTGAAGCTAATACCAACATTTATGAATTACAGAATAAACCAAAAAAAGTCAGAATAGCTGAAAATCTAGTCTAAATATCTCAATATCTAAACATCTAGTATGAAAGCCTCTAAAACATGTAGAGTTGATGGGACAAACCCCCAACTAACTCTGACCAACTAAAATGAAACAAATACTGAAAGTAACTAAACATAACTTATCCTCGATGGATGAGAACATACCACCACTGCGCTGAGAGGCCCTGAGCTGACTAATGGCGATCAGAGAACCGAGCGTTCGAACCTATATTGTGAAATCAATATAGCGTAAAAGAGAGTATGTGGTCAGTAATTTGAATGTACTGGTACGTGAGATAGGGACTAACTGAAAATACATATGGATACTGAACATGGATGCATGAACATGTAAAAAGAACGCAAGACCAAGTAAAACATGCATTGAGATAATCTGTTAAATTGACTAACTGAATACTTAGTCCTGCAAACCTATACTGATCTAATCTGAGTACTGAACTAAAATTGTAGGAGCTATCCTTTAATCGACATGTGCCGATTTGAGTTAATCAGGGTCTAACCTGTAACCTCAGTTAGAGGGGTTTCAATACCTTGCCACGGCTATTAATACTTGCTATGTGGATCCACTAAACTGGTGTCCTGAAGGAATATGGTGTTAGTCCTCTACTGATGGGTGACGCCTAAGAGAGTGTCAATCCTCTATTGGTGGGTGACCTCTCATAACCTATGTTGACTATGTAGCTTTGGAACTTTGGGACTTCTACTAAAGGTCTCATTCCTCTACTGGCGGGTGAGCCTTCATCCCTAGTGTTGACACCGAATTTTGGCCCTTCTTTCCTCCCATTTTATTAATTTCCATCTTCTGAACTAATAATCTGTCCAAATTACTTTGCTTTTTTACTTTACTTATACAAATATATTATTTTTATTATCAAAATTGTTACTATCATTTTACATTTATTTTTTGTAATTAATTATCGTTGTCTTATTTCAAATTTAGTACTTAGTAAGCTAGTTATTAGTCAATATTTTATATTTATATTAGTTATTGTTGTCACCACATAATATATATTTAGTATTATCTATTAAGTTAGAAGGCCAAAAATTTGAAAGTGTAAACAACATAAATCCCCTAGACAACGAAAATAATTACACAAAATCCCTTCTTATTTTCTCTCTCCTCTTTTTTGCAAACATACTCATACATTTAGTCACATATTATACATTGGTCGAATGTATAACAACTAATCCTAAATTTAAGGTAATTGAAATAATTACTTATTTTAAAGTTCCTTAATTGAAGGCAATAATTGAGCAACTTTAACTCTTTTCAGGATAAAAGTAGTATCTTGATATTGAATTTCAAAACTTTTCTGAAAGTTCAATTTTTTTTTTTAATCTTGGATTCAAGATTTGGAAAGGAAAAAGCAATATATTTCTTCTACATACATTTTTTAGTACTACTTAAATCAATATGAATATCCCCATATTGCCGCAATATGCTGGAATTTGGGAGTCAAAAATAAGTTATGAGTCATACAAAAGTGACGCAATAATTATTTCAAAAGGTATTACTTTCTTAAAATTAGTTTCTACGATCGCCATGGAATTGGATATCGACGAAGTACGAAAAAAATAGAAGTTAAATATGTGGTTGAAGGAAATTCTTCTTCAATTGTCATAAGAAACAACAATGGAGTGAGGGTTTATGTTGAGCTAAAGAAATAATTTTGTGGTTTGGTTAATTTTTTGCTTTGTATTTTTTGATATTTTAGATCTAGGAATTTATGCTAAATTATTGAATTTTTGTGGGAAATAGCTTGTACGGTATTTTTGTTGAGCTTCAAAGAAAGTTGGATGCCTAAGTAAATCTTAGACTCTTTCTCATTTGTGCACATTTATGCTTCTTTTGATGATTGGTGTGTTCTTGAAGATTTGATTGAACTCCACTTGTTTATTATTTTGTGTTATTTCAGTTCTGGAAATATTTAGTTAGATTTACTTGTTTACCTATTTGCAGGCTCATGTAATTGGATAGATTTCAATAGATTCTACTCTGAATATTGAAAGAAGATAGAATAATCTGTGAATTTTGGAATGAAACTGTACCATTTCAGTTAACTTAAGAATGTATAATATGTTGTTATACATTCAAATCATTGTATAATGAAAACTGTGTCAATCCAGTAAACATTCGAATGTATAACATTTGATTATACATTCGTCTATGTGTATAATAAAAACTGCCGTAATGACAGAAATTGCATTTTGTTTTGGTTTTATTATTTTTAACATGCTTGTTTAATCCACTGACTCAATTTAAAAAATTTTATACAGCTATGTACTGATTTATCGTAACAAAGACTACAAGTGGGTACACGAGTGATAATGAGGATCCTAATCGATCTTGGAATAGTTATCTCCAAACAATTGATGAAAGTGCACTTGTTACTTTAAAATAGCATTCTTTTATAATAGTCGGCATTGAAACAACTAATTCTTGATTTTGTAGTTGATGTTAAACGGTTACAATGTTACTTTTTGGGTGTTAATTCACATTTTATGGATGTCCTTATTCTTATTATACATATATAACGTCTGAAGAAATGTTGTGCAATTACTTACACTATATTGTAATGTTACTAATATAGTTTGGTAGTTATTGAGTGTGCCTTACATTTTACTATATATTACGTATAAAACTAAATTACAAAATAATGTGTTATTGTATATCAACATATTGAATTTTTAATAGTAGGTAAATTATGTTATAAGTTAATAATACATTGAACAAGTGTCTCATACGTTAAAACATATGTGTTACATAACATCATACATGTTGTTAAGCGTTCATGACTTAATAGAAAATAAAGAAAATATTTAACGGCATACATATTTATAAACTATAACACTATATCATACATTATTAACATACTTTTAATGTATTTTTTACATTAAATACATTGTGAATGTATCATACATTTACACAAAAGTATAAACTATAACAATACACATAAAACAAAATGGAAAAAGTAACTTAAATTATCACGAATTATGTTACATAAGTCTGTCATTTTTTATGTTGTTTAAACAAAAAATAATACATGTAGTCAGTTAAAAGTCATTGTTGTCAGTAAAACATCATGCATGTTGATAAAGTATAATAGTATATCATACATTATATATATGTGAAAGTTTAATGTATATAATTATGTAATACATATTGCGTTTCAACAATTATTTACTATAATAGTTTTTAAATTACATAGTATATACACACCCACAATATATGTATAAGGAGTATGAATAAGGATAAGACTCCTTAAACACCCACTTCTCATATAAGCATTAATTTCCGATTCATTCATAGAAAACGCCCTCAACACCCACTTGCAGTCTTTGTTACGAAAAATCAGTACATAGCTACATAATTTTTTTTTAAACTGAGTTAGTGGATTAAACAAACATGTTAAAAATAATAAAACAAAAAAAATGCAATTTCTATCATTGAGGCAGTTTTCATTATACACATAGACGAATGTATAATCAAATATTATACATTCGAATGTTTACTGTATTGGCACAATTTTCATTATGCAATGATTTGAATGTATGACAACATATTATACATTCGTAAGTTAAATGGAATGGCACAGTTTCATCTTATATATTGGCTTTAATGTATGCTAACATATTATACAAAAAGAAAGCAAATGTAATAATGAAAATTTAGAATAGACACTTCTTCAAAACCTCAAAGAATATTATACATTGACAGGCATGTATAATAAAACATTATACATTCGTATATTTAGCAGGAAGAACAACAAACGAACCAACTTTAGAATAAACACTTCTTCAAAACATCAAAGAGCAAATTACCATAGAATATAAGCTCAGCAAATAGAATAGATCATGAACATCAAAGTTAGGCTCATCAACATCAATCTCCTCATCACTATAATCACCATCTACCACAGAATCCGGCTTAATCTGATTCTATGGGGCAACTACTTCCACTTCCACTTCCTTTAGCGGAGCAGGAAAGAAATCAAGATCACCATAGAACCCCATTTCCTCAAACATCATCATCTTGAAAGCAAGTCAATCACACCAAAAAAATGAAGCAGGACTAAGCAGCTAATACACAAAATCCATAGATTATTCTATCTTCTTCCAATATTCACAGCAGAATTTATTGAAATGTATCCAATTACATGAGCTTGCAAATAGGTAAACAAGTAAATCTAACTAAATATTTCCAGAACTAAAATAACAAAAAATAATTAAAAAAAATAGAGTTCAATCAAATCTGCAAGAACACACAAATCATCAAAAGAAGATCCAAGAATTTGGCATACTTTCCTAGATCTAAAATATCAAATTAATGTAACTTACCT
>NC_061120.1:19244089-19314089 GCF_002878395.1 Capsicum annuum | reverse complement strand
TTTTCTTTCTATTTCTCTCATTCAGAACAAGTAGGTCTCTTTGATCTCTCTCTCCCTTAATCAGTCTATCACTCTTAGCCGCTTTTTCCAAATTCTCAGTGCCAATTCTGGTCTTTGTCTCACAAGCAGAGGGGCGTACACACAATAGTGCGAGAAAAAATTATACTAAAAGTAGAGGTTGCGTGAAGATATGCTTGGACGTGATTTGCCTCTGCTCCTTTTGCTTAATTGGCTTCTGTCATATCACATCTCAACATTTGAATTAGAGCATTCTCTGGACTAGTTTCAAATTTTGAAATTTAAGACCCGCACAATTGGTCAGCCTCAACCCTAATCTCTTCCTATAAATAATAGTATCTGAACGTGATTTGGACAGGTTTTATCCTCCGCCCTATACCATTTTAGCTATCCAAATTGCTCTAAAACATCTTTCTTTGGCATTCTCATTTTGTCTCTGTCAAAAACTCTAGTTTTCGAGTGTGTTTCGATATCGTTGTCATCGATTTTGAGCGTAGACTATGGACCAAAGCACCCCCACCCCCGTTCACTGCCATGCATCAGGTACATCTGTCTCCCCTTTTCTCTGTTTCGTCCCTTTAATAAAATCTTACATTATGTGTGTTTGAAAAATGTGTATTAAGAGTTCTGTTTAAGTTAATCAACTATAGTGTTAAAAATGTATTTTTCTGCTTTAGTTTAAGGCCTGAGAGACTCAAGGTCACATTCTTTCCACGTTTTGGTTGTCATGAATCTGAGAATGATTTCTTGTCTTTTGGATTCACTATTTGTGCAAAATTATTTTTTTTGTTTCTAGATTAATACTAGTTATGGAGAATTCATCAAATGTTTGTTTTGTCTAGTTTAAGGATGTTGTTTTGTTTAGTTAAAAAATATTATACAGAGTTTTCATCAAACCTCCTCTAAATAGACTTTTTTTGGCCTTTCTTTTTAAGTCTTTGTATTTGTTCTATTTAGCAAATATGTGTAGGTAAGTTATGGTTCTAAAATGTCATCATACCTGAAATACTCTTCGATCATTCTTTTCGTTCGTGTTTTATTTTTTAAAAAAACTGTCTTCATTATACTTTAAACCTAGTAGATGTGAGGATTATTTTTCGGACATATATCACAATTTAGCTATTTTAAGTTGGTTTGAGAGTCCCCAATTGTGAGATGGTTATGTCGTTAGACACTTGCATATTTAATGCGTTGTATGGTACCTTTGTTATATGATTTATCTAATCTATTTTATTCAAAACCATTGAGGAGTTAACCGGCTTTCACTTTAAGTCATTAATTTGTGTATTTTCGAGAAATCTGTGTACCAGATATTTTGTCTAAGTTACTTGGCTATAATAGAAGTAGTATTAAAATGCACTTTGTTTGAGTTTAAGGCTTGTAGAGATTCGAAGTCACATTCCTTTCACGTTTTCGCTATAATGAACTTGTGAATTATTTTTTTTCTGAGGATACTTGCATCAAATCAGTTTTTTCTTGTTTCTAAATTGACGTTAGTTACATAGTTCTCTGAAAAAGGAAAAAAAATGTTGAGGAGATGTTGACTTTTGGTTACTTTTGTTTTGATCATTTGCCATCTATCTCATCTAATATAATGTGAGCCCATAATCCTCAAAGGCCTTGCCTACGATTTTATTCCCTTTCTGCATATTGCGCACACATTTTTTCTGGAAGCTTTTATACATTTTGTTGGCAGGACATATATGTAGAAAGGTTCATTTTTGTAGAACATATAATGTTTTGAGGTCCTGGAATCTTTTTTCATGTTTTAAAAGATATGTGTTTGGATATTGTTTGAGACTTATACAAGTCTGTATCTAATCTCGCCTAGCGTAGACATTACTGAATTAAAAAAAAATGGTTTGTTTTGGGGATAAAAATGGGGTCAGCTTCTTCGATTTCACTCCAAGATTTTTGCTCATTTGGAAATGAGAATGCCAGTGAAAGATGTTTTAGAGAAGTCTTCAGAGAAGTCTTTGCCATGAGAAAAGTCTTGCTTTTAAGGCTCTTTGTCATGAGAGAAATCTTGCTTTTAAGGCTCGACGTATCGATGGAAACATGCATCACTCATCATGCATTGCCCTTGTTTCACCCATTCGAATAGAAAACAAAAATGAGCGCGAAGGAGTTGCTATTTCCATCTTAGCCTTTCCCTTTACTTGGTTCTTTATATGTTTTGTTATATTTATTTAGTTAGCGTTGTCTTCAATATTTTGATTATTTTCATAGAACAACAAAGTCGCGAATAATTATGAAGTCAGACGGGTTAGTAGAGAATGTAAGAGTACTGTGTGTTAATTCCTACAGTGTTTCCAAGGGAATAGTTACGCCCCTTTTTTAGAACCAAGTTTTCTCTTGTTTAAATTCCAAAAAGATCCTTCTGAAATTTGCAAATAAAAAAAAAAATATTTTAAACATTTGATGTTCCTCTTTCAACTGTAAACAAACATGTTTCATTAAAAAAAATTACATATTTTTTTAATAAGGTTTTTTTAAAACTTTTTTTAATTGCAAGAATAGAAAGAATCCTGCTTTAATATGTTTGAATTTCCCAGAATTTTTTTTCTATTTAACATTTTATGTCACCTAATTAACAAAAAGGGGAGATAAAAGGTCGAAGATTCTTGTTTTAGTTAAAGCCAAATGAACCTTCTTTTTTAAAAAAAAAAATATCACTTGTTGTTCCGCCAATGCAAAAGCTCTTTTTAAGTTTAAATTTTCCCACTAAGTTTAAAAAATGTTTTCTCACTTTATAGCTAGGCATTCTTTTTTTATTTTTTTAAATTATCTTAGAACTTATTTTGATTTTAGTTAATTTGATTAATCTAAGTTTGATCGGTTAATCATAGTTATCGGATTCCTTAGGGAGCCTAACCCCTTCCCTATAGGATAATTAGAATCTTTATCTAGAATTACTTTAAGTTAAGTAGACCTTAAAATGAAGTTTTTATTTTCTTTTAATCACATAGTGTAGAATTGGTGTCCTAATTCACTGTAGAAACTAATTAGGTGGCGACTTGCTTAATTTAATTATAAGTTTTTCAATATGTTGTACCTTGGTTTGATCCGTGTTAAAATAGGGTATAATAGCTTGGCGACTTCACCGGCGATTATTAGGTTCTTAATTAGAATGATTGAAGGCGTCCTGCACAAGTTGAGGATATAGTGAAAAAATTTCAATTCAACGTAAAAGTTAGCGGTCACAAGAAAATTATGGTGCCTTTCTACACTCTTCAAGATCTCTCCTGATAAGCTTGTGGTTAGAGAATTGATTTCATTTTGGGACCCAATCGAGTTATATTTTCATTCAAAGACTTTGAAGTCACCACCACATTAGAGGAGATCAATTATTTCACTAATTTAAAGTATCAAGGGAGAGGTCAGATCACTCTGCATAGTCAATTAGGAAAGAAATTTCTTTGCTACTTGGTGTTAAAGAACACTAATAAACTCCGATGCTTCAAAAATAATTGGGTTTCTTTTGGATTATGTGTACGAGAGATATGATTGTCAAGTCAGTTATAAGTTGTTTAAGAAAGAATTCACTTGCACTTTTAACAATTGGTGGGTTAGATGTCTGATTACATTTATCGTTACCTTGTTAGGAACTTTGGTATTTCCGCGAGAATATGAAAATATCAGTACCTACATATGTTCTATGGCTCGAGAACTTTTTAAAAGAGTTGATGGAGCAGAAATCACCTTGGTTCCTATGATCTTGACAGAAATATTTCGTGTACTTGGAAAGTGTAAAACAGGTAAAACAAGCTTCTTTAAAGGTTTCAATCGTCTTCTGCAGATATGGGCAACAGAGCATCTCTACAAACTTGACAACTTAATTGACATAATGTTTAGTGCTTCACATGTGATTGACCCTTATGATAAAAGGATGAGAAGATTTGTGTTCCCAATCGACACTGATGATTGGTTTGATATTTTAGCCTCCCGTACCAGTGACCAAATCTAGTGGAAATACCATTACTCTCATGTTCTATGGCTTACATAGGATGCAGAGGACTTTATTATATTGATCTTATCAGTTTGAAATGTCTATAATGGTCAGACATAAATCATCCCCCTCCGAGCAAATGTGCGAGTTTCTGAAGTCTTCTTTGGATCATACTTTAGAGTCCCTAAAGCTAGTCAAATTCTACATGAATGGAGTAATATTCTCACAATATATGTGAGGCATAGATCAGCAGAGTGTATTCCAGAATATCAAGTATGGATTCGAGAATATTGTGGCAATATAGACCCTAGTCCACAAGGTGAACAAGGTTTTGATGATGTTGGAATGACTATTTGGATAAGGCATTCTCGTCTTGGAATCATGGTGGTCACGCCTGAAATGTGGGCTCAAATGGCCAACATAATATAGTATTTGGAAAATGCGGGAGTGGGGCCTAATAATATTGGAGCATCATCTTCACATCCTCCATCGACATGATTAGAAGCAGGGTCTAAGCCACGTCCTAGGATTGTCTTTGTACTTTTTATGTATTTTGACTTTATTTCTTATTATTGTACTTGATTAATATTTCAATGAACCATGGCCTTTTATTTCAAAAATCAAATCTTGTCTTAAATAATGGCTTGGATCAATTTATCATAATCTCAATTATTTGACGCTTAGGTCCACCTCTTGTCACAAAAGAGGTCATGTTCATAGTAGGATGCATTTTGAGTTTTCTGATATTAGGTGCTTTGTTTGCAACATGATACATGTTTTTCTTTCTTTTCCAACATTTTTTGCTTATGTAACGACCCTTCCGGTCATTTGTGAAATTTTCCCGTCTTCTCTATTTTAGCGCTCTCTGTAGTTGGTGTATGTGAATTATGACTCACAAGATGAGTAGTCTCAATGCTTGAGGTATTTGAAAGTTTTGAATATTTTAAACAATTAGTTAATTAATAAATTAATGGATCAAAATAGCCATTTATTTATTTATGTGGTTAATATAAGAATTGAATTAAGTAGAAGAGGTTTATCTTATTTAACAATAATATAATACCACTAAAAGTTGAAATAAAAGTAGTGGCTGAACGTAGCAATTACAAGATTCACACGAACGGTTTAAGGAATTCGCAATAATCATCAGGTTAGCCACTTGAGAAATTATTAATAGTATATTTATGTAGGCGTTTGGATGTATTGCAGTGTTAAAGAGAAGTGCGGCAAATTTTGTTAATTGGAATTGGCTAATAAAGAACTTAGTCTTTAATATGACAAAGTGTTGATGGCCCAATGGAATTGGCCAATTACAGACAGCACTTGATAAGCCTTTTATGGAATTTTGCATATGTTGTAGGGGTCCGTACAATGACCATTTTTCTCATTATTTAATAATTGTTTTTCTCTTCTCTTTTCTTTCCGTAATTTACTTCATATATTAAAGAGATTGCAGTTTAGGTCTAGAATTTTTAGAGTAAGAATATATAAATTGGAGTTATTAGATTCGTATTTTTATATGAACTATATGCTTGAACAGATTTGGATCTTTTAAAATCTTTACGAAAGGGCAAGACCTTGACAAATTTGCTTGTGTTTGAATTCTTCGGTTGAGGTAGTTTACGGTTTAATTAGAGTTTAGCCTTGACTTAAGTGTTTGTATGCTCCTAAATTGAATACTTGTTGATTGGTATTTGGACATGCTTCAAATTGTTGATGTTTGGATTTTTAATGCGTGTATAAATGATTATTAAAAATTTACTCGATGAAATTGTCTTATGACTTTAAGTGTACTTGTAAACTTGGTACATTGTATCGTATGTTTGTGAATTTGTGTAAATTTGATGTTGATAATACTTGTTTATGTTGGATCGGGTACCATGCCGGTACGGATATGTATATGTTTGATTGGGTACCACGTTGATACGGATATATATATGTTGGATCGGGTATCACGCCGGTACGAATATTTATATGTTGGATCAGGTACCACGCTGGTACGGATATGTATATGTTGGATCGGGACCACGCCGGTACAGATATGCATATGTTGGATCGGGTACCTCACCAGTACGGATATGTATATGTTGGATCGGGTACCTCACCAGTACAGATATGTATATGTTGGATCGGTACCACATTGGTACAGATATGTATATGTTAGATCGGGTGCCATATCAGTACAAATATGTATATGTTGGATCAAGTACCACGATGGTACGGATATGTATATGTTGGATCGAGTACTACGCCGGTACGAATATATATATGTTGGATCGGGTACCACGCCGGTAAGGATATAGATATGTTGGATTGGGTACCACGCCGGTATGGTACATGAACATATACTATTCCCTGCAAGTCATGACTATTTGGGCAAAAATAAGTCTCATAGCATGTGTGTATATATTTGTGTTGATTCTGTGGATGTTTACAGTATGGTTGATACTTTTAATAGTTATGTGGCTTGGTTATGAGTATTGTTTGACCTGTTATTGCTATATTATCGATTCATTAAATTGTTAGTATATAACGATGCATGTCTACTTGTTATTTGATTTACGTTATGTACATGCTATTAAGTTGAGTTGGCCTATGATGCCTACCAGTACATAGTAGTTTGTACTGAGACTACCTTGTACTCTCTTTTTTTTAGTGCAGAAAACGTTCTAGAGGCTTAGACATGACCTTACCTCTAGAGTTTGATAACAGATCTTGATCCAAGGGTGAGCACTCCATCTCCAAGCTGCCATGGGTCATCTTGTTTTTTCTCTTCCATCTTTTGGAAAATGAAACATTCTTTATTTACTTTATGTTTTGGATATATTTTTAGACCTGATCTTGGTTAGTAGTTCTTGTATGATGACTTTCAGGTCTTGGGGATTTTAGCAAGTAGTTTGTTTGACTTCCGCATTAATAATTATTAGTCCTGAATTATTGTTATTATGTTGATTTTATAATGATTTATCTTAATATTGACTAAGTGATTGAGTGATGATTCCAGTTAGATGGTTCTCCCACAAGAAGATTAGTGTGGATACCACTCATGGCCATTTGGGTCGTAACAGCTTAATTGTGAGTTATTTATGCAAATTATTCCCTTATACTGATATATTTATTACTTTTGAAGGTTTTTATTTCTTTTAATTTACTCCCTCAAAGGTTGATTTGTGTTTACGATGAACTGGCTGATCACCCATGCTTCACGAGATCAAAAGCTTGAGCAAACGCCAACATGGCTGATTTAGGTACACCTAATGGCTTAGGACTTGTCATCGACCCAATAGGTGAACCTAAAACTTTTGGGGAGAAGATTGAAACCCTTCATGATGAATGTATAGCCCATATGATACAACAAATAGCTGACATGCAAAGTGAAATTGCTCAACTTCGAAACCTCACCAAACTGTCCATTACCATGAATACTCCACTTCCCGGAAATGTAAAAAATACCACAATTTCATCTTCTTTTCCACCTATTTATTCTCTTACCTCCCAACACTTCCCGCTAAATTCTTCACTTCACCAAAATAATCTTATTTCTACTTAATCTCCCTTTAACCATAAGAAGACAACCCGTAACACGTAGCTCACAACAAATAAACCATTACTCTTCACTACTCATTTTGTTTCTCAAGTTTCGATTACTCAAACTCCATTTACCCAATCTCCACATACCTAAAATACCCCACTTGCCCAAACTACCCCAGTCATCCAAAACCACCAAGAAACCCCATATATATCGGTGTTACATGCTTCAATTCCTAACATACAATATGTGCCACAAGTATATATAGCAGGAGCTTAACCTTTCACTATCCCAATGGAAACCACACAAAAAGTTGTTCCTGATGAGGAGATGGAGAAGGAGGCAAGGTCCAAAGTAGATAAAAGTGTAGCAAAGGAAATTCACAATTTAAAAAAAGCATTTAGAAGCATCAAACAACACAAAGGATATGAATGGCTTGAGTATTAAGATTTATGTGCTCATCCAGATATTGAGTTGCCTGTAGGGTATAAGGTGCTGAAGTTTGATATGTTTGATAGAAACAGAAATCCTTGAGCTCATTTAAGGTCATATTATGACAAACTAGTTGGAGTGGGGAAGGATAAGGCCATTGATGGAGTTGTTTATAAGAAGTTTGACAGGAGAGGATCTAGATTCGTACACGAGCCAAAACCCACAGAAATAGCATGGCCGAAATGCCTTGACATAAAAATTTATGGATACGGGCCAAAACCCACAGAAATGGAATGGCTGGAATGACTTGACGCAAGAATTTATGGATAGGTTCAGGTTTAACATTGAAGTCATCCCAAATAGGTTCCACTTGATGAAGATGAAGAAGAAATCGATAGAGTCATTCAAAGAATATGCTATTCGATGGAGAGTAGATACCGCAAAAGTTCAACCTTTGATGGAGAAAAGCAAGATGAATTCTCTTTTTGTACAGTCTCAAAAAGATGTGATGTATTATGACAAGATGATAACCATGGTTGCAAATAAGTTCTCTGATGTTTTTAGGATAGGAGAATTTATTTAAGAAGGCATTAAAACTGGGATAATCACTAATCTGGCAGCTTTACAAGCAATAAGTAAGGCAGTGCAGTCTGATCTAACTGGCGAGTCAACAAAAAGAAGGATGGAGTTTCTGCTGTCATGACTATTCAAGAAAAAAAACCAAACCAAATATTAATATACTAAAACCCACCACCCCATCCATCTTATTATAATCAATATATCCAAGCTCCTCACCTATATTACCAACCTTTACCTACCCCATATCCAATTTATGCCACCCATCCATCATATTGTCCACCTCGAGCACTGACCCATAAAAATCTGCCATAATATCAACCTACCTATCCACCTTAAACCTCCTACCAACAACAAAATAATCCTCCAAATTCACCCAGGCCTCACCTAAACTATGAAAAAAGGACAACCAAAACCTATACACCTCTAGCCGAACCCTTATCCCAACTATATGAAAGATTGAGGATTGCAGGAGTACTTTAGTCGATCTAAGGTAGAATTCCCAATCCCATGCCTGGATGGTATGATGGAAATATCATTGTTCTTATCACTCTGTGGTTTTTGGGCATGCCACTAAGAATTCCTTACTCTTAAGGATAATATTAAGGCTCTAATCAAAGAAGGAGTTATCCAGCTTAAAGAGGCCCCCCAATGTGAACAACAATCCCTTGCCAAATCATGGGGCACTCATGCGAATTTGATCACCATTGATGGAGAATGTAATTTGGAAGGAAATATTATATCCATTAGTAATAAGGAAAAGAGAAAAACATCATCTTGCATCGTTCCTATAACTGCAGTCCAGATGCGAGCGCCAATTGAAGTAGAAGTTCTTGTTCCCAGGCCTATGATCACAACCTTAGTTATTAAAATACATTTAAATACTAAAATAGTTCCATGGAATTACTCAACTGATGCAAGAGATAGGGGAAAAACAAAATTGGTTGTAGAAGCTGCTATTATAGGAATGACAAGATCTGGGCATTTTTATGCCCCTAAGAAAGTTGTACAAGAAGCGCCTGAAAAATAGAATAGTCAAAAAGGGTTGTGACAGAGGATGAGGTAGAGTCTTTATAAGGGAAAATACCGACTAAGGCATATTCTGTTGTGGAACAGCTAAAGAAAAATCTTTCCCAGATATTCTTAGTCATTATTGATGAATTTCGCAACTCATAGGAAAGCTTTGGTGAAGGTGCCGAATGAAGCTTATTTGCCGACCAAGATAACTAGAGAAAATCTTACAACTTTGGTGGGACAAGTTTTAGAAGCTAATACAGTCTCTTTTCATAAAGATGAGTTGCCGCCTCAGGGCTTGGGGCATAATAGAACATTGAACATCACTGTCAGGTGTAGGGACAAGTTTGTTTCTAAAGTTATTATTGACAATGGGTCAGTTATTAACATTTTTCCTTACACTACCCTTCGAGCATTGGGAATTGACATCGGAAAAGTTTATGAAAGTAATGTAAGGGTTAAAGGCTTTGATGGGACTCAAAGAGGAGTTATTAGAGAAAGTGATTTGGTACTACAAATTGGACCTGTGGAGTTTATATTAGAATTCCAGTGTTGGACATATCTGCTAGTTATAATTTGTTACTCGTAAGACTATGGATTCTTAGTGCTGGCGTAGTCCCCTCTACCCTACACTAGACTTTAAAATTTGTTTAGGATTATCATGAGTTTGTGATTCATAGAGACAAAAGAAATTCTATCTATCAGGAAAACTCAGCCCTTATTATTAAACGTGTGAAAAACTAGATGGATCCATTTTTTATAGTAAGGAGATCATGTGTGCTGCTAAGATAGAAAGGTTAAATTTGCCACCAACACTTATTATAGTAGCCTTAGAAATGTCTAAGAATGATTTTGTGCCTAGTCAAGGTCTTGCTATGAACTTGGATGGAATACTAAACCCAGTTCAGTTGTCTAAACAGAAGAGCACTTTTGGTCTTGGATATAAGCCCACACCTGAAGAAGTCTCATTGGATAGTCTCAAAAGAAAAGGTAAAATTCTCCTATCAAAGACTATTCTGCTTCTGAATCAATCATTTTCGAAAGTGTTTGTTACCTAAGTACCAGAGAAAGATGTTGAAGAAGATCTCGTGGAAAGTGTCATAGACTTGTTCATTAATGTAGAAAAAGCAAAGTGCACTATGATTCTGGAGGATTGCATCGAGACCCTAACAATTTGGAATGTTGAGCTTAGAGATGATCTGAATAATTGGACTCGTACCCCATTGTAATGCCCCGAGTCTGTACCCCAGATCCTACACGATGCTCATAATCTTGAGGGACAACAATCTAAGCCATGACTGGTACCTGCTGCAACAGCTGAATAATAATATTATTATTATGCGAAAATTAGGAGAAACTTGCCATAAGGTTCAAAACTATAAATAAATACTGAGTATAGTACAGTAATACCAAAACTGAACATCTGTCTATAAATACTCTAGTCTGAAAAGCCTCTACTGTCTGAATAAGGAGTTGATTAGACAAATCCCCAACTAACTCCGACTACTGAAATAAATTGAGTACTGAAATACTGGAATAATAAATTTATCCTCAAAACTATGAGGACTCACCACTAGGTCTGTTGTTGATGGATCGGGCTGCTAAGTATGATTGGGATCCCGTGCGTCTGAACCTAAGATATAAGACAACATAGCACAAAAGAAAGGTATGCGTAGTACTTTGAATGTACTAGTATGCTATGTGAGGCAGGCTGAGATGCATGGGTTCATACGCATGAACAATACTGACTGAATAACATGAGTATAACTGAATGAGAGTACATGCATGAATACATAAATTGTAACTGAGGTCATGATAACACTAGATTCTGAGTTCTGAATTACTGATTTACTGATATCTGAGTTTACTGATATTGTATAACTGATAAATGAATGACTATATCTGATAATCTTGATTCTGTGGAACTGTGCTGAGTTTCGTACTGAACTGAGTGACTGTATCTGACAATCCTAATTTTGTAGAACTGAACTGAGTTCTATACTAAAACTAGAACTGAAACTGAGACGGTGGAAGGTAATCATCTAACCAACATGCCCCTTTCTAAATAGATTGGGGTCCAACCTGTAACCCCAGTAGGAAGGGTGTCAGTATCGTGCCATGGGTAAAGACAAGCTGTGAGTTAACCCTATCTAACAGGAAGCTCTTTCGTCAACCCTCGCTAGCAATAAAACTCATATGAGATGTATCAACCCTAGTCTGGCAGAAAGATATCTCAACCTATGTTATCTACGTAGTTCTGTAATGCAGGAAGTGCCACAAAGAGTCAAACCCTCTACTGTCAGGAATGCCCCTATCCTTGGGTTCGCTCGGTGCTGAATCCTACTCCCAACTGAATAGATACTGAACTGATTTCTAAACTATACTAGGCTAGACTAAACTATTATTGATTGTACTATCTAACTGAACTAAATTGAGTTCACTGAGTTCCGTTGACTGACGAAATACTACTAAATTCTGTTAACTAACTAAATTTACTGAGGTTTCAACTGAATACTAAACTGGACTGGACAGATACTGAGTTTTTCTTGAGTTTGGAACTGACTGAGAGTACTATTGATTGTGACATGACTGGGATTATTCCGTAGCTGACACTGGCTCTAGGTAAATAGCTAAATGGTCGAATATTAAATACCTCAAGGACTCAATAGCATGAAGAGTAAAGCATCACATGACCTTGTATAGCATATAAATACAGACTTGTTCATAATGTATCTATCGAGGCATTTCATCGAACACTTGAATGGCATGAACTAGCATACATGCTAACATGATATAATCTCACTATTAAATTCACATGAACAACTCAACAAACACTTGGAAGGCATTGTATATGCAAATAGTACTAACCAACATATGAGCATCACAATTTCAAGGCTTTAACATGAATTCAAATGATACTACATACTTAATAATTGTTTTTACATAAATCTTGACTTAATCATGGAATAGAAACCTAATCAACATTAAAATCATGAATACACTTGAACTCAAATCATGGAAATCATAAAATCAATTTGCTTAAAGTTTAAAAGAGTTTCTTGGACTCCAAAGGTGGAAGGAACCCTTGGATGAACACATGACATACCTTAAAGCTTGAATTCTGAAAGACTGATGGATTTTCTTGGAACTTGGATTCTTGAATGTGATGAACTAGGGTTTGTTCTTGAAAAATTCTAGAGAGAATAAATAAATGTTACCTTTTGGATGGTTTAATTACATGTTTTGGGGGATGATATAAGATAGGAAAAGACCCATTTACCCTTCTGGATGGGAGTTTTAATTACTAAAAACTAGACTTGCGATGCGCAGACCGATACGTCACGGCATTAGCATCGACTCGATGGCTAATGTGCTGCCTTGAGTCTGTATTGGTTCACTGGAATTTGCATTGGGAGCTAGTGAAAAATACTCATCGATGCAATGGGCAACACAGCTCGTTGAGATCACGTCTATCCACTAGTTTGAGCATTCAAACGTACCTCAAATGAAGTCCAAAAAATCTAAAACTTGTTCGAGAACACCTACTGACATTCTTGATCCTGAATTAACCTAAAAATTGATATTTAAAGGTCATAAGGGTCATGAAAAAGCATCGCCAACTTACGAAGGCTAAAATAACTCTAAGTATGAACACTTAGCTGAATTTTTCTAAGTCTGGGACCCCTTACTAGCTTTTACAAGACTTAATTAAGATTAGGATTTTACAGGGTCTTACAGTATCTCCCCCTTGGGAACATTCATCCTCGAATGAGGCTGACTCAGATGAGAAAACTGATAGAATGAATTTAGATATAGGACATGCACAACTGTAACATGATTTCATAACTGACAGTACTGATATGCTTAAATTTCATACTGAATATGCATATCTGATGCATAAGTACATGGCCGAGATTGTTGATAAATTGAGTCTCTTAAACCTAATATGCATATCTAATGCATGAATACCTGACTGAACGAACTCATGAGTGTATGACTAAATATGAAATGGTAGCTGATACCAAGTTTATAAAGAAAATCTGAGCATAAAACAGAGTAAGTTTAAAGAGAATCATTACCTTGGGCTGAGTCTCAGTTTGTGGAAAAGAGGTGAGGATACTTGGTTCGCATATCTTCTTCTGCTTCCCAAGTAGCTCCCTCAACGAACTGATTCCGCCAAAGAACTTTGACTAGAGGGACTTCTTTGTTCTTCAGTCTACAAATTTGATAGTCAAAGATTTTGATAGGACCTCTTCGTAAGAGAGACTGTTTTGAATATCTAGGCCCTCTATAGGGACTACAGTCGTTGGATCACCTATGCACTTCTTAAGCAAGGAGACATGAAACACTGGATGCACTGAAGCTAAGTCTGAAGGTAACTTAAGCTCATAAGCTACCTTTCCAAAATGGCTGAGAATTCGGTAAGGACCGACATATCAGGGATTAAGATTCCCCATCTTGCCAAACCTCTTCACTCCTTTCATAGGAGAGATTTTCAAATACACATAATCACCAATATCGAACTCGAGATCCTTTCTATTCATATTTGTGTATGATTTCTGTCGGGTCTGAGCTGTCTTAAGCCTTTCCCTTGTCAACTGAACCTTCTATAAGGTGTCAAACACCAAGTCAATCCCTACCACTGTGGCTACACCCACTTCAAACCAAGCTATAGTAGATCTACATCTCCTGCTATAGAGCACCTCAAACGGAGCCATCTAAATACTGGGATGATAACTGTTGTTATATGCGAACTCAATCAAAGGTAAGTGGTCATCCTAAATACCTTTAAAGTCTAATGCACACGCTCACAGCATATCCTCTAAAGTTTGAATGGTCTTTTCTGCTTGACCATCTGTTTGAGGGTGAAACACTGTACTGAGGTGGACTTGGGTACCAACACCCTTTTGGAAGGCTTTCCAGAAATGAGAGGTAAACTGGTACCTTTATCTGAGATTATATATAACAGAACTCCATTTAATCTGACCAACTCCCTGACACAGAACTTGGCATAGTCCTCGGCTGAATAAGAGGTATGAACTATTAGGAAATGAGCTGATTTGGTCATTCTATCTACAATGTCCTAGACTGAATCATGCTGACGATGAGAATGCGGAAAACCCCTCACAAATTCCATGTTCACCTTCTCCCACTTCTAAGTGGGAATACTAAACTTCTGCATAGACCCACTGGGTTTCTGATGATTAATCTTAACCTGCTAACACGTAGAGAACTTAGCTACAAACTCTGCAATGTCTCTCTTTATCCCTCTTCACCAATAGATCTCTCATAAATTACGATACATCTTAATGGCTCCTGGATGAATAAAGTAATGCGCACCATGCGCTTCTACAAGAATCCACTATCTCAAGTCATCTATACCTGGCACACATAACCGACCCTGAAAATGCAATGCAATACACCATCTCCCCCTTAGAAGAAAACCTCTATCTTCTAATCTCTAACTGATTCTTTTAACTTAACTAGGCTGGGATCCCTATCCTTCTTTTCCTTTACCTCAAAAACCAGAGATGATTCTAAACTACTCTGCACCCATACACTACCTTTTGCTGAATCAACTAAGTAGACACTTAGTCGGGCAAGCTGATGAACTTCCTGAGCTAACTTCTTCTTACCATTTTCCACATGAGCAACACTACCCATAGACATTCTACTAAGAGCATCAGTCACTACATTAGCTTTACCAGGATCATACAGGATGCTCATGTCATAATCTTTAAACAACTCCAACCATCTTCGTTGATGGAGGTTTAGGCCTTTATGAGAGAACATATATTGTAGGCTTTTATGGTCAGTGAACACATCAACATGTAAACTATACAAATAGTGCCTCCAAATCTTTAAGGCAAATACTATTGCTACTAACTCAAGATCATGAGTAGGATAGTTTTTTTCATGGGGTTTGAGTTGTCTAGAGACGTAGGCTATCACTTTACTTCTCTGCATCAAAACACAGCCCAAACTAACCCTAGAAGAATCACAATACACAACAAAGCCATCTAAACCATTTGGCAGAGTCAAAACTGGGGTTGCAATGAGTCGAGCCTTCAACTCCTAGAAACTCTTTTCACAAGAATCTGACCACTGAAATTTGACCTTATTCTGAGTCAATCTGGACATAGGGGATAGAATAGATGAAAATCCCTCAATAAACCATCGGTAATAGCAGCCAAACCCAAAAAACTCCAGATATCTGATAAAGAGGTGGGTTTGGACTAGTTTCTCACTCCTTTGATCTTTTAGGGATCAACTCTAATGCCATCACCGAAAATGATATGGCCAAGGAAGGCTACTGACCTTAGCCAAAGTTTGCACTTACTAAATTTGGCAAATAGCTGATGTCATCTATAAAAACTATGATGAACATATCCAAGTACTGCTTGAACACACGGTTTATCAAGTCCATAAAAACTATTGGGGCATTAGTAAGACCAAATGACATGACTTAGAATTCGAAGTGATCATACCGAGTTATGAAAGCTATTTTTGAAATGTCACATTCTCTGACTCTGAGATAATGATAGCCTGATCTGAGATCTATCTTAGAAAAGTAACTGGCACCCTGAATTTGGTTAAATAAGTCATCGATTCTGGGAAGTGGATACTTGTTCTTGATCGTGACTTTAGTTAGCTGACGGCAGTCTATACATATTTTAAGAGAACCGTCTTTCTTACGCATGAATAGAACTGGTGCACCCCACAGGGACATACTAGGTCTGATGAATCCCTTATTTCGGAGATTCTTCAACTGTTCTTTTAATTCTCCGAGTTCTATAGGTGCCATTCTATATGGCGAAATAGATATGGGCTGAGTTTCTGGAAGAAGTTCTACTCCAAAGTCGATTTCCCTTTCAGGAGAAACTTCGAGAAGATCTTCGAGAAAAACATCTGAGAATTCACATGCTATTGACACTGATTCAAAATTAGCGGTTTCTAAGTTAAAGTTTTGGGCTCAAATGAGATGGTAGACACATCTCTTAGATATCATTTTCCTTACCCGAAGGTAGGAAACAAGCAGACCCCTAAGTGCTGAAGTACTACCCCTCCACTCTAGGATGGGCTCATTCAGAAACTAAAACTGGACAATTCTATTTCTACAGTCAACTGAGGTATAGAAGGAATGAAGCCAATCCATGCCGAGAATACTATCAAAATCGGCCATCTCTAATTTGACTAAGTCTGCTGAAGTGACATTCTGAGATACCATAACCGGACACTTCCTAAATACTCGCCAGGCTATGATAGATTTACCCACTGGGGTAGATACTAAGAAAGTCTCTGCTAGAATTTTAGGATTGACTCCAAAGTCAACATCTATATAAGGAGTTACAAAAGACAAAGAAGCTCCTAGATCTAGCAAAGCATAAACATGCAAATGGAAAACTTGTAATGTACTAGTGACTATATTAGGAGAACTTTCCTAATCCTTTTGGGACTGAAGTGCATAAAGTCTATTTAGGCGTTGCCTACTGGTGGCACTAGAATTAGCACCCGGCTGATTCAGGCGACTGGACTGGGCTGAGGGATGGTTATGCTGACTCTGGAAACACACCTGAGGACATTGTCTGACACTATATCCTGGCTTGCCATATCTAAAACATACGTCACTGCTAGCTCTACATACACCCTAATGATGTTTTCCATACTTTTGGCAGAGAGGATTTGTTTGGACACTGCTAACACTACCCTGGGGTTTAGGGCCTGATGCCCTATCTCTATTGTCGTCTTTAAATTTTTGAATGGGAGCACTGAATGAAGATAGAGCAGGGACTGAGGATTTTGGTTGGAATTGAAAACGATTACCACCCTTTGACTTAGGCTGGGTGAAGTTGAAGCTACCTATTTTAGCTTTCTTGTTCTCCATGTCTTTCTCTTTATTTTTATCCTCCTCTATCTGGTGAGCATGGAACATGAGCATGGATATGTCCATCTCCTTAATCAACATTGTGGTCCTACACTCCTTGACCACACTATTAGACATGCCAGACATAAACTTACTCATCTTAGGTCTGTTATCTGCTACTATATGAGAAGCGTATTTGTCTAATTAAGTAAACTTGAGAGAATAGTCTTGTACTATCATGTTGCCCTTCTTTAAATTTATAAATTCTAAAACTTTTGCTTCCCTCAACTCTATCGGGAAAAACCTATCCAGAAAAGCAATAGCAAACTCATCCCATTATATGGGCCCTATATCTGTGGTCCTCTCTACTTTTCACTATTTGAACCATGAGTGAGACACATCCTACAACTGATATGATGCTAATTTGATACTCTCACTAGCTGTCACCCCCAAATATTTGTAACTTTCTAAACCTGATCAAGAAATTCATATGGGTCCTCATCTGACTTTGACTCGGTAAAAGATGGAGGGTTCATTCAGGTGAAGCCTCGAATCCTGGATGCAGCAGTATTGGCCACTAGGTTAGCTGGAATGGTAGTTGGGCATTTATTCTAGGCTGCCACAGAATGAGCTAGGGTGGTAAAAGCTACTTTGAATTCAGCGTGGGAGACATGTTCATCCAGGGGATCTGCCTAAACAGGCTGAGGTGCCGACTGATTTCTGGTTCTCCTTTTGTTAGTCTTTTATGGAGGCATGTTCTATAAGTGAAAAAGAGAGAATAGATTAGACTGAGATTTTAACTGGAACTCATGCTCACTCACACGACATGAATACTGAAAGAAGGGAAACTTTTCCTAAAACATCTCATAGCCTCTTGTCTAAAAGTATGGCGCGCTACACATCCATGCACAAGACTCTACTAGATACAACTTTCAGACTTTTGAGGACTCTGTTGAACATTAGGCTCTGATATCAAGTTTGTAATTCCCCGAGTTTATACCCCAAATGCTACACGGTGCTCATAATCTCAAGGGACTACAAGTTAACCAATGACTGGTACCTGCTGTAATAAATAAATAATAATACTATTATTATGCAGAAATTAGGCGCAAACTTTCCATAAGTTTTAAAACTTTAAATAAATAATGAGTACGATACATCAATACCAAAATTGAACATCTGTCTATAAATACTCTAGTCAGAAAAGCCTCTACTGTCTGAATAAGGAGTTGATGGAACAAGTCTCCATCTAACTCCGACTACTAAAATAAATTGAGTGCTAAAATACTAGAATAATAAATCTTTCCTCGAAACTATGAGGACTTACCACAACATCTGGTGTTGATGGATTGGGATGCTAAGCATGATTGGGAGCCCATGCGTCTGAACCTATGATATAACACATCATAGCACAAAAGAAAGGTATGCATTAGTACTTTGAATATAATGGTATGTTATGTGAGGTAGGTTGAGATCTATGGGTTCATATGCATGAACAATACTGACTGAATAACATGAGTATAACTGAATAAGAGTATATGCATGAATACATAAGTTGTAGCTAAGGTCATGATAACTCCAGATACTGAGTTTTGAATTACTGATTTATTGATATCTGAGTTTACTGATACTATATTACTGAAAGCTGAATGACTCTATTTGATAGTCCTAATTCTGTGGAACTGTGCTGAGTTCCATACTAAACTGAGTGACTGTATCTGACAGTCCTGATTCTGTGGAACTAAACTTAGTTATATACTAAAACTGAGATTATGGGAGGTAATCATCTAATCGATATGCCCCTTTCTTAATAGATTGGGGTCCAATCTATAGCCCAAGTTGGAACGGTGTCAGTATCATGCCATGGGTAAAGACAAGCTGTGAGTTAACCCTCTCTGATAAGTAGCTCTTTTGTCAACCCTCACTGGTAGGAAAACTCATATGAGATTATCAACCCTAGTCTGGCAAAAAGATATCTCAACCTACACTGGCTAAATAGTCCTATAATGCAGGGATTGCTACAAAGGGTCAAACTCTCTACTGGCAGAAACGCCCCTATCCCTGGGTTCTCTTACTGCTGAATCCTACTCCCAACTGAATAGTCATTGAACTGATTTCTAAACTGTACTATGTTGGACTGAACTATTACTGATCATACTATTTAACTGAATTGAACTGAGTTTGCTTAGTTTTGTTGACTGATGGAATATTATTGAATTCTGTTAATTTACTGAATTTACTGAGGTCTGAACTAAATACTGAACTGGACTGTACTGATATTGAGTATACTGAGTTTTTCCTGAGTTCTATAACTGACTGAGAGTACTACTAATCGTGACATAACTACGATTACTTCGTAGCTGACACTGGCTCTAGGTAAACAGCTAAATGGTAGGGTATTAAATACCCTTAGGACTCGATAGCTTGAAAAGTAAAGCATCACATGACCTTGCATAGCATAGAAATGCACATTTGTTCATAATGCATCTATAGAGACATTTCATCAAACACTTGAATGGCATGAACTAGTTTACATGCTAACATGATATAATCTTACTATTAAATTCACACTTGGAAGGCATTGTATATGCAAATAGTACTAATCAACACATGAGCACTACAATTTTAAGTCTTTAACATGAATTCACATGATACTACATACTTAATAATTGTTTTTACATAAATCTTAATCATGGAATAGAAACTCAATCAACATTATAATCATGAATACACATGAATCCAAATCATGAAATCAATTTACTTAGAGTTTAAAAGAGGTTCTTGGACTCCAAGGGTGGAAGGAACCCTTGGATGAACACATGACACACCTTAAAGCTTGAATTCTGAAAGCTTGATGGATTTCCTTGGAACTTGGATTATTGAATGTGATGAACAAAGGCTTGTTCTTGAAAAATTCTAGAGAAAATGAGTAAATTTTGCCTTTTGGACGGCTTAATTACATGTTTTGGGGGATGAAATAAGATGGGAAAAGATCCATTTACCCCTCTAGATGTGGGTTTTAATTACTGAAAACTGGACTAGAGACACACAAATTGATGTGCAGCGTTGTTGGCATCAATGCGATGGCCAACACGCCACCTTGAGTCTGCGTTAGTTCACTGGAATTTGCACTACGAACTGGAGAAAAATATACATCGATGCGATGGGCGATGCAACTCATTGAGATCGCATCCATCCACTGGTTTGAGCTTTCAAACGTGCCTCAAATGAAGTCCAAAAAATCTAAAATTTATCCGAGAACACCTACTGACATTCTTGATCAGGAATTAACCTGAAAATTGATATGTAAAGGTCATAAGGGTCATGAAAAAGTATTTCTAACTTACGAAGGCTAAAATAACTCTAAGTATGAACACTTAGCTGAATTTTTCTAAGTCTGGGACCCCTTACTAGCTTTTATAAGACTGAATCAAGATTAGAATTTTGCGAGATCTTACAATATCTCCCCCTACGGAACATTCATCCTTGAATGAAGCTGACTTAGATGAGAATACTGATAGACTGAATTCAGATATAGGACATGCATAACTATAACATGATTTCATGACTGACAGTACTGATATACTGAAATTTCATACTGAATATACATATCTGATGCATGAGTACATAGTTGGAATTTCTAGTACGCTGAGTCTCTTATACTGAACATGCATATATGATGCATGAATATCTGACTGAACAAACTCATGAATGTCTGACTGGATATGCAATGGTAACTGATACTAAGTTTATAAAGAAAATATGAGCATGAAATAGAGTAATTTTAAAGAGAATCGTTACCTTAGGATGAGTCTGAGTTTGCAGAGAAGAAGTGAGGATACTTTGTTCGCATATCTGCTTCTGCTTCCCAAGTATCTCCCTCAACGGATTGATTTAGCCAAAGAACTTTGACTAGAGAGACTTATTTATTCCTCAGTCTGTGAATCTGATAGTTAAGTATTTCCCAGAATCTCTTTGTAAGAGAGACTACTCTGAATATCTAGGTCTTCTATAGGGACTACAGTCATTGGGTCACCTATATACTTCTTAAGCAAGGAGACATGAAACATGGGAAGCACTGAAGCTAATTCTGAAGGTAACTGAAGCTCATAAGCTACCTTTTTGAAACAGCTGAGAATTCTGTAAGGACTGACATATCGGGTACTGAGCTTTCCCTTCTTGCCAAATCTCTTCACTCCTTTCATAGGAAAGATTTTTGAATACACATAATCACCAATCTCGAACTTGAGATCCTTTTTGCGCACATCTATTACAATTTTTGTCGGCTCTGAGTTGTCTTAAGACTTTCCCTGATTAGCTGAACCTTTTCTAAGGTGTCAAACACTAAGTCTGGCACTACCACTTCATCCTCACCCACTTTAAACCAACCAATGGGATATCTATATCTCCTTCTATAGAGCGCCTCAAACAGAGCCATCTGAATGCTGGAATGATAGTTGTTGTTATATGCAAACTCCATCAAAGGTAACTGGTCATCCCAACAACCTTTAAAGTCTATCGCACACGCTTGCAGCATATCCTCTAAAGTCTGAATGGTCCTTTCTTCTTGACCATCTATCTGAGGGTAAAAGGTTGTACTGAGGTAGACTTGGGTACCAAGGCCCTTTTAGAAGGCTTTCCATAAATGAGAGGTAAACTAGGTACCTCTATCTGAGATTATAAATAACAAAACTCCGAGTAATCTGACCAACTCCCTGACATAGAGCTTGGCATAGTCCTCAGCTGAATAAGGGTATGAACTGGTAGGAAATGAGCTAATTTGGTCATTCTGTCTACAATGACCCAGATTAAATTATGCTGATGATTAGAATGAGGCAAACCCATCACAAAATCCATGTTCACCTTCTCCCACTTCCAAGTAGGAATACTGAACTCCTGCATAGACCCACTAGGTTTCTGATGCTCAATCTTAAGCTTTTGACATGTAGAGCAGTTAGCTACAAACTCTGTGATGTCTCTCTTCATCCCACTCCTCCAATAGATCTCCCACAAATCATGGTACATATTAGTGGCCCCTGGATAAATAAAGTAATGCACACCATGCTCTTCTGTAAGAATCTGCTATCTTAGATCATCTATACCTAGCACACATAACCGACCCTGACAACACAATATACCATCTCCCTGTTGGGAGAAAAAATCTATCTTCTGATCTCTGACTGATTCTTTCAACTTAACTAGGTTAGGATCCCTATCCTATTTTTTCTTCACCTTAGAAACTAGAGATGATTCTGAACTACTCTATACCCATACACTACCTTTTGCTAAATCGACTAAGCGGATACCTAGTCTGGAAAGCTGATAAACTTCCTGAGCTAACTTATTCTTACTATTTTCCACATGAGCAACACTACAAATAGACATCCTACTAAGAGCATCATCCATTACATTGGCTTTAGCCGGATGATACAGGATGCTCATTTCATAAATTTTTAGCAACTCCAACCACCTTCTTTTACGGAGGTTTAGGTCTTTCTCAGAGAACACATACTATAGGCTCTTATAGTTAGTGAACACATCAATGTGCACACTATAAAAATAGTGCCTCCAAATCTTTAAGGAAAATACTACTGCTGCTAACTCAAGATCATAAGTAGGATAATTCTTTTTATGGCGTTTGAGTTGTCTAGAGGCGTAGGCTATGAACTTACCTCTCTGCATCAACACACACCCCAAACTAACCCTTGAAGTATCATAATACACAACAAAGACATCTAAATCATCTAGTAGAATAAAAACTAAAGTTGTAATAAGTCGAGCCTTTAACTCCTGAAAACTCTTCTTACAAGAATCGAACCACTGAAATTTGACAATCTTTTGAGTCAATCTGGACATAGGGGATGCAATAGATGAAAATCCCTCAACAAACCATTGATAATATCCAGCCAAACCTAAGAAAATCCAGATATCTGGTGGATAGATGGGTCTGGGCCAGTTTCTCACTACTTTGATCTTTTGGGGATCAACTCTAATACCATCATCGGAAATGATCTGGCCAAGAAAGGCTACTGACCTTAGCCAAAATTTGAACTTATTAAATTTGGGGAATAGATGATGGTATCTGAGAGTTTGTAATACAATTTTGAGAAAGTTTGCATGATCATGCTCCCTGCGGGAGTAGACAAGGATGTCATCTATGAAGACTATGATGAACATGTCCAAGTACTGCTTGAACACATAGTTTATCAAGTCCATGAAAGCTGTTGGGGTATTAGTAAGACCAAATTACATGACTATGAATTCGAAGTGACCATACCAATTTTTGAAAGCTTTTTTCAAAATGTCAAATTCTCTAATTTTGAGCTGATAATAGCCTGATCTGAGGTCTATCTTAGAAAAATAACTGCCACCCTAAATTTGGTTAAACAATTCATCGATTCTAGGAAGTGGATACTTGTTCTTGATCGTGACTTTATTTAGCTGACGGTAGTCTATAAATATTTTGAGAGAATTGTCTTTCTTATGCACGAATAGAACTGGTGCACCCCACGGGGACACACTGGGTCTTATAAATCCCTTATCTAAGAGATCTTTTAACTATTTTTTAATTCTCTGAGTTCTGCAGGTGCCATTCTGTATAGAAGAATAGATATGGGCTGATTGTCTGGAAAAAAGGTCTATTCTGAATCCGATTTCCCTTTTAGAAGGGACTCCATCTGGGAATTCACATGCTACTAACACTGATTCAAGATTAGGTGTTTCTTAGTTAGAGTTTTGGACTCGAACGAGATGGTAGACACATCCCTCAGATATCATTTTTCTTTTCCTAATGTAGAAAACAAGCTGACCCCTAAGTGCTGAAGTACTACCCCTCCACTCTAGAAAGGGCTCATTTGGAAACTAAAACTGGACAATTCTATTTCTATAGTCGACTGAGGTATAGAAGGAATAAAGCCAATCCATATCGAGAATGACATTAAAATCGGACATTTCTAATTTGACTAAGTCTGCTAAAATGACTTTCTGAGATACTATAATTGAATAGTTCTTGTATACCCGCTGAGCTATAATAGATTTACTAACTGGGGTAGAGATTGAGAAAGTATCTGCTAGAATTTTAGGACTGAATTCAAAGTCAAAAATTATAAAAGGAGTTACAAAAGACAAAGAAGCTCCTGGATCTAGCAAAGCATAAATATGCAAATAGAAAACTTATAACGTACCAGTGACCACATCAGGAGAACTTTCCTGATCTGGTCTGCACTGAAGTGCATTGAGTCTATTTGGGCGTTGACCACTGGTGGCACTGGTAGCGGCACCCTAGTGATTTGGGCGATCGGACTGAGCTAGGGGATAGTTATGCAGACTCTACGAACCCACCTGAGGACACTATCTGACTCTGTGGCCTGACTTGCCACATTCGAAAGATACACAGCCAACTCTCCAGATACCTTGATGATTTCTGTCATACTTCTAGCAGAGAAAATTTGTTTGGGCACTTCTAACACTACCTTGGGGTTTAGGGCCCGATGCCCTATCTCTATTGCCATCTCTGAATTTTAGCCCGAGAGCACTGCATGATGATGGAGCTGGGACTGAGGATTTTGGGTGGAACTGAGAATGATTACCACCCTTTGACTTAGGCTAGGTAAAGTTGAATCTACCTATCTAGCTCTCTTGTTCTTCCTCTCCTTCTTTTTATTCTTAGCCTCTTCTATCTGTTGAGCAGGGACTATGAGCCTAGCTATGTCCATCTCCTTAATCAACATTGAGGTCCTATACTCCTTGACCATACTATTAGACACGCCAAACATAAATTTACTCCTCTTAGATCAACTAACTACTACCACATGAGGAGCGTATCTAGATAATTGAGTAAACTTGATAAAATAGTCTTATACCACAAGTTGCCCTGCTTCAAATTTATAAATTCTAAAACTTTTGCTTTCTTCAACTCTAGTTGGAAGAACCTATCCAGAAAAGCAATAGCAAACTCCTTTCATTCTATGGGCCCTGCATCTGTGGCCCTCTATGCTTTCCACTGTTTGAACTATGAATGAGCCATATCCTGCATTTGTTATACAACTAACTTGACACTCTCATTAGCTGTCACCCCCATAATATTTGTAACTTTCTAAACTTGATCAAGAAATTCCTGTGGGTCCTCATCTGAATTTGACCCGGTAAAAAATGGAGGGTTCATTCGGGTGAAGTCCCAAATCCTGGCTGCAGCAGTATTTTACACTGGGTTGGCCAGAACGGTAGTGGGGTGTTTATTCTAGGCTACCACAGAATGAGCTAGGATGGTGAAAGCTGTTCTAAATTCAGCGTGGGATATATGTTCATCCAGGAGATCTGCTTGAATGGGCTGAGGTGCTGACTAATTTCAAGTTCTCCTTTTGTGAGTCTTTTTAGGAGGTATGTTCGGTAAATGAAAAGATGAGAACGAATTAGACTAAGATTTTAACTTGAGATCATGCTCACTCACATGACATGAATACTGAAAGAAGGGAAACTATTCCTAAAATATCTCATAGCCTCTTGTCCAAAAGTGTGACACCCTACACATCCATGCACAAGACTCTACTAGATGCGGCTTTCAGACTTCCTAGGACTCTGTTGAATCTTAGGCTCTGATACCAAGTTTGTAATGCCCCGAGTCTGTACCTCGGATGCTACATGGTGCTCATAATCTTGAGGGACCATAAGCTAACCCATGATTGGTACCTACTGCAATAACTGAATAATAATACTGTTATTATGCGAAAATTAGGCGACAACTTGCTATAAGTTTCAAAACTATAAATAAATACTGAGTACGGTACATCAATACCAAAACTAAACTTCTGTCTATAAATACTCTAGTCTAAAAGACCTCTACTGTCTGAATAAGGAGTTGATGGGACAAGACTAACTCCGGCTACTGAAATAAACTGAGTACTAAAATACTGAAATAATAAATCTGTCCTCAAAACTATGAGGACTCACCACTTTGTCTGTTACTGATGGATTGGGCTGCTAAGTATGATTGGGAGCCCCTGCGTCTGAACCTATGATATAAGACATCATAGCACAAAAAAAAGGTATGCATCAATACTTTGAATGTACTGGTATACTATATGAGGTAGGCTAAGATGCATGGGTTCATATGTATGAAAAATACTGACTGAATAACTTGATTTTAACTAAATGAGAGTACATGCATAAATACATAAGTTGTCACTAAGGTCATGATAACACTGGATACTGTGTTCTGAATTACCGATTTACTAATATCTGAGTTCACTGATACTATATAACTGATAGCTGAATGATAGTATCTGATTGTCCTGATTCAATGGAACTATGTTGAGTTCTGTACTAAACTGAGTGACTGTATCTGATAGTCCTGATTCTATAGAACTGAACTGAGTTCTATACGGAAACTGGAACTGAAATTGAGACTGTAGGAGGTAATTATCTAACCGACATACCCATTTCATAATAGATTGGGGTCCAACCTGGAACCCCAGTTAGAAGGGTGTCAGTACCGTGCCAAGGGTCAAGACAAGATATGATTTAACCCTCTCTGACAGGAAACTCTTTCATCAACTCTTATTGGCAGGAAATCTCATATGAGATGTATTAACCCTAGACTAGCAGGAAGATATCTCAACCTACACTAGCTACGTAGTTCTATAATGTAGGTATTTCTACTAAGGGTCAATCCTTCTGCTGGAAGGAATGCCCCCATCCCTAGGTTCTCTCGGTGCTGAATCTTACACCCAACTGAATAGATACTAAACTGATTTTTAAACTGTACTAGGCAAGACTAAGATGTTACTGATCATACTGTCTAACTGAACTGAACTAAACTGAGTTCACTGAGTTTCGTTGATTGACGGAATACTACTGAATTTTGTTAATTGACTGAATTTACTAAGGTCTGAACTGAATACTGAACTGGACTGGACTGATACTAAGTCTATTGAGTTTTTCTCGAGTTCTGTAACTGATAAAGAGTACTACTGATCGTCACATGGCTGCAATTATTCCATAGCCGACATTGGCTCTAGTTAAACAGCTAAATAGTCGGGTATTAAATACTCCTAGGACTCGATAGAATGAAAAGTAAAGCATCACATGACCTTGCATAGAATTAAAATGTAAACTTGTTCATAATGCATCTATAGAGGCATTTCATCAAACACTTGAATGACATGAACTAGTATACACACTAACATGATATAATCTCACTATTAAATTCACATGAGCAACTCATCAAACACTTGGAAGGCATTGTATATACGCATAGTACTAATCAACACATGAGCATCACAATTTCAAGGCTTTAACATGAATTCACATGATACTACATACTTAATAATTGTTTTTACATAAATCTTGCACTTAAACATCGAATAGAAACTCAATCAGCATTATAATCATGAATACAATTGAATCCAACTCATGAAAATCATGAAATCAATTTATTTGAAGTTTAAAAGAGCTTCTTGGACTCCAAGGGTGGAAAGAACCCTTGGATGAACACATGGCATACCTTAAAGCTTGAATTATAAAAGATTGATGGATTTTCTTGGAACTTGGATTCTTGAATATGATGAATTAGGGTTTGTTCTTGAAAAATTCTGAGTAAATTTTGCCTTTTGGGTAGATTAATTACATGTTTTAGGGGCTGATATAAGATGGGAAAAGAGCCATTTACCCCTCTAGAAGTGGGTTTTAATTACTGAAAACTGGAGTAGCGACGTGCAAACTGGCACGCTGCGTCATTGGCATCAATGTGATGGCCAATGTGTCGCCTCGAGTCTGCATCGGTTCACTGGAATTTGCACTGAGAGCTGGAGGAAAATATTTATCAACGCGATGGGCGACGCGGCGCATCGAGATCGCATCGATCCCCTGGTTTGAGCTTTCAAAGGTGCCTCAAACGAAGTCCAAAACTTGTTCGAGAATACCTACTGACATTCTTAATCCTCAATTAACCTAAAAATTGATATATAAAGGTCATAAGGATCATGAAAAAGGATCGCCAACTTACGAAGACTAAAATAACTCTAAGTATGAACACTTAGCTAAATTTTTCTAAGTCTGGGACCCGTTACTAGCTTTTACAAGACTGAATCAAGCTTAGAATTTTGCGGGGTCTTACACCCATCCCCATTTCTCCTGGAATCCTGGTAGATGATTGTATTAGTATTAATGAAATGACATAATTCAAAATTGAGGCCTGAATTATATTTAATAATTTATGTCTTTTGCCTCCCCTATTGAATGCTTAAATGCCAAATTCAAACTATGTTTTGTTGCTCTTATTTCAAATCATCTTTATTAATTTATTTCCTATTTTTCCTTTTCAGTAAGCAAACTAACAAATCTATCAATACTATGAATGTGACATATAATGAAACAAGTAAAACAATTCCAAACAGCAAACAAGACATTGCAGAATATGAAGAAGATTAGTTGTCTTGAGAGTTGACTAAAGAATTTGATCTTTTTGAAAATAAAACAAATATATTTGGATAAAACTGATATGATATACATGGGGAATTCAGAACCCATAAGAGAAACAAGGATTAGCGTTCATTTGACTCCGTCCTAAAGGAGAGAATTGATTGATCTCTTGAAGCAATATAGATGTGTTTGCATGGTCCTATGATAATATGCCGAGCCTAAGCATAGATATTATTTCACATAGGTTGCCAACTAATCCATTTTGTCCTTTCCATAAAGTAAAAACCTCCCAAAAAGTAAAACCCAAGAAAGATGAAGCCTGATTTAAGTTTGAAAGTCAAGGAGGAATTGTCAAAGCAATTTGATGCTAATGTCACTCGAGTCATCAAGTATCCCACTTGGTTTTCCAACATTGTACTCATGCCAAATAAAGACAAAAAATGAGAGTATGCATGGATTAACAAGATCTCAACAAGGCTAGCCCAAAAGATGATTTCCCTCTCCTGAATATTCACATACTCATTGATAACTGCGTGAAGCACGAGTTGTAGTCATTTTTTGATTGCTTTTCAGGGTACCATAAGATTCTGATAAACAAGAAAGATGCTGAGAAAACTGCATTCATCACACCTTGGAGAGTATATTGTAATCAGGTGATGCCTTTTGGACTTAAAAATGTAGGGGCAGCTTATATAAGGGACATGAATATAATTTTCTATTACATGATCCACAAGAAGATTAAATTCTATGTTGATAATATCATTATCAAGTTACAAAAGAGCTCAGATCATCTGAAAGATTTAAAGAATTTCTTTGATAGGCTGAGATGGTACAATTTGAAATTGAATCCTTCAAAGTGTTCATTTGATGTTCTCGCTCAGAAGCTATTACGTTTCATCATGAGTAGGAAAGGCATAGAATTGGATCCTTCAAAAATAAAGTCTATCTAAGACTTGCCTTCTCCAAGAAGTCGAAAGGACTTGATGAGTTTCCTAGGTCGACTTAATTACAGCAGTCGATTTATTGCACAATCCACAATGATTTGTGAACTAATATTTAAGTTATTGAGGAGGAATGCTGCTACCAAGTGGACAAAATATTGATAACAATCTTTTGAAAGAATTAAGGAGCATTTGTCTAATTTACCCATTTTGGTGCCCCCAGATAATGCATTTAGGTATGTTTTAAGACAACATAATGAAATTGGGAATAAGAGGCAAGCTATATATTACTTAAGCAATAATTTCATGCCTTATAAAACCCAATATACATTATTGAAATGTACCTATTGTGCCTTGACTTGGGTTGCACAAAAGTTAAGGCATTATAAGTGTGCTATACCACTTTTCTCATTTCTATAATGGATCCTCTCAAGTATATCTTTAAGAAGCCCATGCCAACCGGGAAGCTAGCAAAGTGGCAAGTTTTTCTAAGTGAATTTGACATCATTTATGTTACTCAAAAGGCAGTCAAAGGATAAGCTTTAGCTGACCATCTTGCTGAAAACCCTGTAGCTGAAGAATACAAACCTCTTAAAACTTATTTCCTAGATGAAGAAGTTTTGTTCAATAAAGAAGATATTTTGAAAGAATATCAAGGTTGGAGAATGTTCTTTGATGGGGCAGCAAACTTCAAAGGAGTCGGTATTGGGGCGGTACTAGTTTCAGAATCAGGCCAGTATTATGTTATCTCAGCAAAGCTTGGGTTTCCATGCACTAACAATATGGCAGAGTATGAGGCTTGCATCCTCGGTCTTAGAATAGTTGCTGATATGAACATACAGGAACTTTTGGTTATAGGGAATTCAGAGTCGGTAGCTCATCAAGTACAAGGCTAATAAAGTTTGAAGAATGTGAAGTTGCTTCCATATTTAGAGTGAGTGAAAAAGTTGCACAAGAAGTTCATCAAGGTTGAATTTAAACATGTCCCGAGAACTCAAAATGAGTTAGTAGATGCATTAGCAACCTTGTCCTCTATGATTTGAAATCCTGACAAGAATTTCATAGATCCTATCAAGGTGAATATACAAGAGCAACGGACTTACTGCTTTCACATAGATGAGAAGCTGGACCAAAAACCTTGGTACCATGACATCAAGAGGTATCTCAAGGAGAGAGACTATCCATAAGGCATAACCAATATTTAGAAGAGAACACTTCAGAGAATGACAAAATACTTTTTCCTAAATGAAGAAATCAAATTTTGTATAGGAGGACTCCAGATTTAGGATTGTTAAGGTGCGTCGATGCTTAGGAGGCAACCAGGATATTCAAGGAAATACATGGGGGAATGAATGGGCCACATATGAATGGTTTTATTTTGGCAAAGAAGATTCTACGGATTGGCTATTTCTGGATGACAATGGAAACAAATTACACTCGCTTTGTGCAAAAATGTCATAAATGTCAGATTCATAGTGATTTGATTCACGTTTTACCAAATGAACTTAATGTGATGAGTTTTCCTTGGCCTTTTGCAGCTTGGGTCGTGGATGTTATGGTAGCTATCGATTATTTCACCAAATGGGTAGAAGCCTCATCATACAAGTTTGTAACAAAGAAGGTGTGACAAATTTTGTTTGTAATAACATTATTTGTTGATTTGGAGTGCTTGAGTAAATTATAGCAGTTAATGGATCTAATCACAACAGTTTCTTGATACGTGTGAATTTTAAGATTACTCATCCTAATTCTAATCCTTACCGTCCGCAGATGAATGGAGCAATTTGAGGCTATCAACAAGAACATCAAATGGATATTGTGGAAGTGATTGATAACTACAAGAATTGGCACGAGAATTTGCCATTTTCCCTCCTTGGCTATCGTACCACTATTAGGACTTCTACTGGACCAGCACTTTATCTTTTGGTTTATAGAACAAAAGTAGTGTTACCCGCAAAAATAGAGATACCATCTTTGAGAATCATTAAGGAAGCTAAGTTGAGTGATGCCAAATGTAGTCAAAACCGGTATGAATTATTGATGCTAATTAATGAAAAGAGGTTAAACACATTTTATCATGGGAAGCTTTATTAAAATAAAATGGCCAAAGCTTTCAATAAGAAGGTAAGACTGTTTAAACGGGGGCAATTGGTTTTGAAGTGCATATTCCCGTACTAGAATAAAGCAAAGGGAAAGTTCACACCTAACTAGCAAGGACCTTACATTGTTCACTATGTACTGATAGGCGGAGCATTAATCCTAGCAGAAATGGATCATGTGGTATGGCCAAAAGATATCAATGCAGATGTTGTTAAGGGATACTATGTCTAGAAGCCTTTATCTATTTCAACTAAAAAGTAACAAACATAAAAAAAATAACAAACACCAACAAATCAAGTTCGTCGTTTTCATTATAACTAAAAAGCCCTAATTTTTTACTTGTGAAAATAAAAAAGAAACGATGAAGAACTCGAAGTTGTTGTCGCCGGAATGTTGCAACAGATTGCTCATCTGTTGCAACAGATTAGTCATATATGTTGCAACAGATTAGTAATCTGCGCAACTGATTAGTCATATATGTTGCAATAGATTACTAATCTGTGCAACAGATTAGTCATATATGCTGCAACAGATTACTCATCTATTGGATTTATGTTACATGTTTTATCCATTGTTGAAAAAACAACAGTAGCAGATACATCCAGATGATAAATTCAACTAAAAAAATAAAAAAACATAAAAAAAAATAACAAACACCAACAAATCAAGTTCCTCATTTTCATCATAACTAAAAAGCTCTAATTTTTTACCTGTGAAAATCGAAAAGAAATGATGAAAAAATCGAAGTTGTTGTCGTCGGAGAATGTTGTCACGTCGACTGACAGTTGAAGGTAAAAAAGGAAGGGGCAAGAACTCAAAATTATTTGTCGCCAAAGGTTGAAGTTGCACAAAATTGAAGGGAGAAATTTGAAAAGTTGTTGGTTGGGAGAAGTTAGAGAGAGAAACTATCGAGAGAAAGAGAGAAGAGAGATTGATTTGCAGAGAGAGGAAAGTTTTGTGGGTGTGGGTTGATTTGTATTTTTTAAAAGATTAAAAAATTTAAAAAATATTAATCAAGTCCACAATTAACCTAATCAAGTTTCTTAATTATATTTGACCCTTTAAGTTGGTCAATGTCATCAATCCTTCATTCAAGACTTAAAAGACACCTTTCCTTCAATTTTCTCAAGTTACTTTGCTATAATATAAGTAGTGTTAAAACACTTCGTTTGAGTTTAAGGCTTGTAGAGATTCGAAATCACATTCCTTTTCACGTTTTCGCTATAATGAACTTGAGAATAATTTTTTTTTAAAGGATACTCGTATAAAATCAGTTTTTTCTTGTTTCTAGATTGACGTTAGTTACGTAGTTATCTGAAAAAGGAAAAAAATATTAAGGAGATGTTGACTTTTGGTTATTTTTGTTTTGATCATTTTCCATCTATCCCATCTAATAATGCCTTGCCTACGATTTTACTCCATTCCTACATGCACACACATTTTTTTTCTAAGCCTTAACATGTAATGTTTTGAGGTCCTGGAATCTTTTTTCATGTTTTAAAAGATGTGTTTAGACATTACTGAATTACAAAAAAAAAAAAAAAAAAAAGGTTTGTTTTGGGGATAAAAATGGGGCCAGCTTCTCCGATTTGATTCCAAGATACGTGCTCATTTGGTGTCTTTGTATGTTTATAAATCCGCATCTCACACAAAAACTTGTTTAATGGAGGTATCTTTTACCATTTTGTTTAGTTAGAAAATAATTGTGTCGATTAGTGTCTTTGTATAGTAATGTTTGAGTGCATGTTTTGTAGCTTTATCCTATTTTTCATACTTTGTAAACAATGAGTTACTAATCCTTTTTTCCCTATCCTGTTAGCAGAAACTTTCTTTTAAGTGTTGAAATCTTTGGCATGTAAAATTCCTAAGCATCTTGGTTTGATTTCATTCATGTTTTAGTTCCATTTATATCGAATCGACGAGTCCTCTGAATTATATGAATCAGTTCTTATTTTATTTTGTCATTAGTTTAATTGTGTATTTATGTGGTGATGTTTGCTTTGTTTAGTTTAATATATTACCCAGACTTTTGTTAAGTTTTTCTCTAAATGGAATGTGAAATCTATGCTCTGTTAGCATAGGTAAAATTTGATATATGTTCTGTTGGACATAAGTACGTGCATTTCTTACAACTAGAAATACGGCACGTGCGTCACAGGTGGTTTTTCAAACATGTTTGTAAGATTTGTATCACCAATAGACTCCTTGACATTGGTGTTATCACTAAAGGTTATTTGAACAGTCGATGAAAATATAATTTTGCCGCTTTCTAATATTAGTTTTGAATGTTGTTATTTGAAATTTTTTCTCCCTATAATTGTGTTAAACAACTCTGGATGAAAAAAATAAAAGAAGTGTAGACAAGTAAAGAATATTGTAATATTTGAAATTGATGTGTCTCTTCATCCACTAACATTATACTTTGATTAAGTCACATCAAACATAAGCAATAACCTCGAAAAACGTACTCACTTACCCTGCAGATCACAAGTTTCATATTACGATAAAATAATCAAAACACATCAAAAGTTAAATTATTCAATATGAGGATTGTTACACAATTATAATCTGATTTGCATAATCTGATTTGCTAAGCACAAGTCATTTTCAACTATCTCACCAACTGGTAGTACATACCAAAAATACAATCTTAAGTGTAAACTACTTAAGTGAACCAGCTTTGAGGCTCTGACCCCAAAGTCAACTGCTAAAAAAATTACTGGAACGTAAGAAAAATGCTTTAACGAGTTTAGACATCAATGTGTAAATTCCGACAATAATTTATTCAGTTACTTTTTTTCTAGAATAATGGTTACGAGAGTTTAGCGGAAATCGTCTCCAAAGGAGTTTCCGAAATGTAGTGATTTCAAAGTGCAAATAATAGACTCCAATAATTTGTTCACATTACATTTGTGTTTTTAGCTAAATCATTCACTCAGGCTTTGATTGGGGTTTAATGTAGAACCTATCTAGTTATAAATAATTAAAAGGATCGGAATACCAACAAAAGTAGGGGGACATTAAACCAAGATCTCCAAGAAAAATGCAACCAAACAAAAATTGGGTACATGAAAGGTATGGTGGCAAAGGTTTGCTCCGTGTGCCAATACCTGAAACTAAACTCCTGAAATCTCCATGTCGTGCAAAAGAAAATTCAGCCCCATGGGATGCATTCAAACAACACATCTGTATAAGCTTAGTCTTTATAATATTGAAACAGTTGGTTCAAATTTTGTACAGAGGAGATGTTACGGGTTTGTGAAATTACACTCGGTATGTTGTTGCTAGAGAGGTTATGGGCGAAGAAAGTTCTAGTCTTAGTTAGGGTACATGTAGCCTGTCCATACTGCAAGGTCCATTAGCTTTCTTTTGACTGTTTCCGGATTGGTAGACTATCGCTTCATGAAATTTGTGGCAACATTTGGATAGAGCATCTGCTATTGGGTTCGCTTCTCGGTAATATTGTTGAAAAATACATTGTTGATGATGACTCAAATCTTTGATCTCCCTGATGAATTCTTCTAAGTATCATGGAGGTTTACTTTTTTCATTGATCATGTCAATCACTAATTCAGAGTCCCTTTTTAGCACAATTATGTAATAGTCATTGGCATAGAACCATTTTTAAGCCAAAAAGTACCGCATTTCCCTCAACCAAATTGTTCGAGTTCCTTCAAAGTCCTTGTGCAATGGTCATTATGATCCCAAACTATCTCACTCGCTTCAAAAGTTCAATCCTCTATTCTACTATTGTCCCTGTTTATTTTCATCCAAGCAAAATAAATATGTCTAGGCCACAGTCATACAGCCAAATGAGGTGCAGAGGGATATAAGAATGTCAAAAGTAGACATATTAATCTTATGATTATGAGTTTTAATTACCCATCTGAGATGGTTACGAATAAGAAAATATGCTTTGAAAAATATAAATCTCTTACCCTCATACTTTGTCGCGTACCTTGTTTTCTGCAGTTCTCAACTAATAATAATCTGAGTGATTTTGATAATTATTTGGATGGAAAACTTTGGAACTCCACCAAATATTGAATACAGAGAGAATAAGATAGTTCCCTCTCAGATAATGTTGAGGGGTCCTCAAAAGGTTCTCCAAGTTGTTTTGTCCAGTTCACTATTAACATAATTGCGATATATTATCTTTTCTTGAAGGTCCCTAAAATAACTAAACATAGAAAATAGAGTTCGTAAAACTTGGAAAAAAGAATAATATCATCGGAAGATAGTTTTTTTCTACATCAGTCTCCAACAAATAAAACATTTTAGCAGGTAGAGGCTTATGCCTAAAATTTTTCAAAACATGGAGTTGTGCCTCAAATTCCTGATTTGTTTCCATGCAGAAGTAGTAAAAATCCATGAAGAAGACACTTTCCAGATGACTCTATAAGGAGTGAGAGCATCCCCTTAGTTTGGTGGAAATGATAAGCTCAATGATGTTTTCTAGAAGTTGTTGGATTAAATCATAATGGAGAAGAATGCCCTCTTCAATGTACTTAGTCACAGAGTTGTCTCCCAAGGCACCTATGTTAATAACATTCCCTAATGCTCCAATATCCATCCAATTGTCCCACAAAAAGTTAACGTTGCCCACTTTCCTCTTCCATATAGAACATTCTATCTGGTCTTGTCCTTAACCTAAAGGAGTTCTTTTCAATTGCGAGATTGTCCTTTGCTCCATATCTTTTTAACAGGGAAATTCGAGTGTACTACTCAGCCATAAGAAACTCAGAGAATTAGTTTCTAAATCTTCACCATTATTTTATGGGATTCATTAGTTATCTATGTTAATTAATCTTATATATTTATACAACCTGTAATAAATTAATTAACACAACAATATTATACATCTTCCTAAGTAAGAGAAAGTCATATTACTAATGGCTAGTTCGTTAGAATCACAACATATGAGAGCAACTATGTACACTCTCACCACATCGTCATACACTGAAACCTAATGATCTTTGCAACACCTAATGAGGAATTCGTTTTTTAATCCGTAACAGGAATATTACCATTTTAAATTATGATACCAGTTACTTTATACATGCCAAATAGAACAGTATTTGAGATTATGCATAAATAAAAAAACTACTCATAAAAGATTACTTCCGGAAATTGAGCCAGAAGATGAGTCGTAATCCCATTAGATTGTTTTCTCGATATGTACAACTGTGTTGAATGGGCAAAGAGAAAAGACATCCAATCTTCCACACCATGACTTGTAATTTAAGTGAACAGAGATGTGGCTATGGAATAGCATAAATATTAGAAAGTATAACAGATAGGCGAAGCATTCTAAGTATAACAGATGAACGTTTTTTGGTTTGTGTGGCAGTAATCCTATCAAAACATTTAAAAGCAGCACAACAATCTTAAAGTCGTCGGCGATGTAATGTTAGTCAAGATTCTAGATGCGAAAGAAGTGGATAGATGTTTAGTATAATGGCTAAGTCTATCCTAACAGGATTTTGGAAGAATTTTGTGTGGTCTGTGGAGACTTGAAATTCTCCAAGTCTCTAGTTGATGCACCGCTCAGCTGGTGCAGTCGTTTACACAGCCAGCGAGTTTCTTAAGTGACCTGGCTGGTAGTAGTGAGTACCACAGAAGCGAGTATCCCATGGAGTAAGCGATTGTCGCTTAAGCGGAAAAGGGATCCCTTATGCAACATTCGTCGACAAGGTGGGTATTGCAAAAGCTACACTTGGTCACTTAAGTAGTCCCAATGATCGCTTAAGTGATGCCTGAGTGGTATATATAACTCTTTTTCTTAATTTTTCATCATTTTTTAGACTTGGAGCTTTGAATTTTAGAGATATTGGGAGATTTCTTCCATTTTCAAACTTGGGTATGCTCTAAAAACCTATTTCAGTTATCTTTTTTTTTATTCTCATCATTTAATGCTAGTTAAATCTCGGTTTCAAATATGAATTTTGAGAATTTTGGCCCGAAAAAGCATAAATTAGTATTTCTTCAATTTAAACCCCAATTTCAACCTGTTTTCACTTGTGTTTTCTTCTATGGGTTCCATTAATCATGGATAAAATATTTTTGAATTGAAATTTTAATTTTACCCTTCTTTTTTTGAAAAACTCATTCCGAGGGTCTATTTTAATCCCCTTTCAATAATGAGCAATATGGATATTGTTGGCTTTTCTTTTGACGCGTAGATTCGATATTTGTATATTTTAGTTTATTTTAAGTTGATGCCTCCATGTTGAAGGCTTTTGAATCTGAATATATTCATTAGAGGTAGGTTATGACTTAACTTTCTTTAGACTGGACTAGGTAGTTAATACTAATGTAAAGGGGTTGTTTGAATTGGCTTATTTTTAAGTTCTTTTGGATTTTAAGAACTTTTTTAATCTTTGTAGTGTTTGGAAAAACTAAAAGAGTACTTTTAGTCACTCACCTTTAGGCCAAAAAGTACAAAAATAAGTCAAAAGTCAAAAGTAGGGTCTACCCTACTTACAACTTTTAGCTTTAACTTATAAGCTATTTTTTGAAAGCTCATCCAAACACCCTCTAAATCATGTTATGAGTGTGAAAACTAATCAAGAAAATGGATTTATTACTGTTCTATGCCCGTGTGGGGGCCTATGTTGTTATTTGGTGGTTTTGAGATATTATTTGTTATATGTGACCATATGGAGTCATATATGATGTTATTGACATGGTATTTATGTAATTGATTGATCTATTCTTGGTGAAAATTATCTAAGTTAGAATTTATATGATAGCAATGGCATATTATGGTATATCTCTCTTCTTTGGTAGATGCATTATGTTGGATCATGGATAGTTGGCTTATTGAGTGAATTTTTCTCACGTGCTTGGTATGTTTATTGGAAATGGAGATTCTCATTTGATTGATTGTTAGAATTATATCCTTCTATCATATTCATTCATGAAAATATTAGTACCACTATGAAAATACTATTTTTTCAAATAGAAAATATGACATCTTTAAAAATCCTTTGCTGATATATATATGCTGGAAAGGATTTATGAATATTGGATTGGCATTGATTATTGAATTGTATGTGAATTGATGAATCATTCATAGGTTCTAACTCGGGATAATAGCTCAGTAGGTAAATATGGAGGTTATGCAAGGACCTCATGCATCACATCAACATCATCATCTTAATTTATTTCATATATTCTGCATATACTGTGTTGTATTTTTATTATTGACTTGATATCTATCTATTTGTGTTTCTTTCTTGTACTTGTATTTGACATATGTGTATATTGTAGATTTGTTAGTGGAGATAGTGTGGGTTACCATTTGGTATATTTTCTGATTACACGTGACGTGCCTATAGTGTGTATTTTATATTCTTTATTTTCTACTTTGTTCAGTCGGCCTATGATATCTAATGAGTACAAGTAGACCATACTCATCCTTATTGCATTCTTTCGGTGTAGATCCAGGTACGAGTGTGTCACACGATAGCTGATTCGAGCGGTGTTTGAAGCATTTTGAGGTAGCGGTTGGTATATGTTTTCAGAGTTGATCTACTACCTCTTTTTATTTAGTTTATGTCTTATTTTCGTATTTGGAGATAGATTATGCTCTTTTTCATCTATCAGTTGTATATATTGACTTTGAGATGTACTTTGTTGGTTCATACACTGTGACACCAAATTTTGGGTGATTTATTATATTGTTGTTGTGTATTTTTTTTGCTATTACAGTAATTGTGTGCTTCAGCTTCGTTCTGGAAGCTTTAACATGAAATTTGGTGTTGGTTTCTCATTTCATATCAGTTTATGTGATAGGTTTACTTGTTAAGGCTTGTCGCGACAAGTGTCATCATGACCCTAGAGTTTTTGGATCGCGACAGTACCAAAATACCCTTTAATTTTATGATCTTAATATGTCATGAAAATAAGGATTATTTTTATGAAGTGTTTAGTTGCCAATTGCGACTAAGTTTATGTGTCTAGATGTGCACTCTTAAAATTAATTTTATCACTTAATGCCAAATTTAAGTATCTATTTATATATTATGTCAAATTAAAAAGATATCATTTTGCATTTTTATAATCTGATCTAGATTAATATAATATGATTTAAAAAAAAACTGCCATTTTTTATTTTATCCGAAAGAAACTCAACACTAAGTTAATCTCGAAAACAAGGAAGAATGTGAAACAAACACAATCTTACTAAATCTTTCATCTTTATTTTTTGCTACTAGTCAAATATACATACTTTGCACATGTGTCTCGCGTTAATTAATAATGAAATTTTATAAAAAAATTAAATTATTGTGTGTATATTAGAGTTCTAAGTAAACAAATTTATTAAAAAATAACATAAAACTTTTAAGATAAAAAGTATACTTAAAGAAAAATATGAGATATAACTCATCACCACATCTTTTCCATTCATTATTCTTCAAGACGTAATTTGTCAAAATCACTTTAACCTAATTTTGTTTCTTGTCATATTGTCGCAAAAAGGAATGATTGTCAATTTATAAAAATTCAAATTCAAAAATTTTTCATTCAAAAAAAGTCACCAAAATATGAAAAATTTTCTTTTTCTTTCATAAATTATTTAACATATTATTTCAAATAAACCTAAACACTTAATTCTAAACTATTGACGTGACTAAATATTTTAAAATAACTGTAATACAACTTTAGTTCATTCTATTTTATTTTTTGTTAACTTTACTATTTAAGACTTTCTATGTTACTTTTTTTTTTATTTGTGTGTTCTACTATAATTAATTTTACAACGCTCGTCATGAAATTAGTAATACCTTTTTTCCATGTACAAACAAATTATTAAAATAATAATTTTATTTTTTTGAGATAAAGTTACTATTTTTCTTCGGTCATATACTTTAGGATTCTTTAATTATTAATCATCGAGAAAATCATAAAGTCATAGTTTAACAATACAAAATTTATAGAAAATATAACTAAAAAAATATTTGGATATAAACCTTTAAGAAACTAGATATTTTCGCAACACAAATAGGAAAAAAAAGAAGACATATATTATCAATAGAAAAATCGAGAAAGATGAAGACTAATACACATATTTATTCTTTAAATTTTATTTACATCATCAAGAAACAAAAAAAAAAAAATCTTGAACGACAATAAAACGGAGAAATTTATTCATCATATATTTTAGAATTCGTTAAAAAAAATCATAAAGTGATAGCCTAATACTACAAAATTTATAAAAAATATAACTGAAATACCTGATTATAAATTATTGAGAAACTGCATATTCTTACAACATAAATAGAAAAAAAGAAAATAGAGAAAGATGAAGCATAATATAAATATTTATTATTTAATTTTTCTTTATATCATCAAGAATCAACGAAATCTTGAATGACTATAACAAAGAGAAATTATAAAAACATAATTTGTAATAAATAAAATCTACATATGACTGATATAAATAAAACTATAATATTGGGAGAAAAATATCGCGTGAAAGAAATAATAATCAATTTATAGAAGTTCAAATTCTTTTCTTCTAAGAAAAAGATTCGATAAATAAGGAAAAAAGGTTTTTTTTTTCTTTTGAAAAAAGTAACAATCAATTATGCTATTAAATTATTTAAGGTACTACGTTCATGAAAAATTTATATATAAATATAAATGCATTAAAATAAGAAAAAATTAAGAAGTGCCAACTTTTAAAAGTTTTAAGTAACTAATATATATTATTACGCTAATAATATTAAAAATAAAAGTTCCAAAAATAAAATTCTCCTCAAATTAAAATTCTCAAAGCTGCCGACTTAGTCAATTTTTTTTCCAAAAATAAAATCCTCCTTACATTAAACTTTCAAAGTTTACCTTTTTTTACTTTTTTATTTTATCATATATTTTAGGAATCCTTAGTTTTATATTTTAGGAATTAATATTATAAATATAATTATATAATAAATTTATGATGTGGAAAGACAATTTTATCTTTTGTGTAGACTTTTAATGAAGGGTAAAATGTTCAAATCACTTTTCTAAGGGTCTTCACACTTTTAATATATTATAGATATAGATATAGATATAGATTATAGATATAGATAAATTATAGATAGAAATTAATATTGTAAATATAATTATATAATAAATTAATGATGTGAAAAGACGATTTTATCTATTGTGGAAACTTTTAATAAAGGACAAAAAGTTCAAATCACTTTTCTAAGGGTTTTCACACTTTTAATATGTTATAGATATAGATTATAGATAAAGATATAGATTATAGATTTCAGAAGATATAATTCAAAATCGTCTCATGAAATCTTTTCTCTTTTGCCTTTAACCACATCAAAAGTTACTTCCAAATTTTACTATGATCACCCTTATTAATTAATTACCGACAGGTTCCATTATAAAAAACTAATTTCTTCAAAATAAATTATAGAGAAAAATACGGTCACAACTAATAGAAAGCAACACCTAATCTACCATTTTAATTAGGTTTTATCCTAAAAAAACTGAACACCAAGTCAATCTTAGTAAAAAGAAGAAGATATATTCAACATGATCACATGAAACCTTCTTTTTCTGCCTTCAACAACAACAAAAATATACTCAGTGAAAATGTCACTATGAGTGAGGTTTAGAGAAGGGCAGGACCTCAAGGGTCTATTATACACAACCTCACCTTACATTTCTGTAAGGGGCTCTTTCTATAGCTTGAGCCCGTAACCTCCTGATAATGTGGAAATAACTTTACCAATTACTCCATGACTGCTCTTAGCTCCAAGGTTCCCCTTCATAATATAGGTTAGTTTAGTTTTTCACAATAAATTGAAGATCGATTTTAATCACCATTAATAGAAAATAACACAAAACTATTAGTATTTTAATTAGATTTTACCCTGAAAAATGTTAAACATCAAATTAATTCCTAGAAAAGAAAAAAAAATCATTTAACAAAGTTGTTTGAAATTTTTACCTTTTTTCTTGGCCTTTAATTACATAAAAAATGACTTACAAAATTTATTAGTATGATTACCCTCATTTATTATCAACATGTTCCATTACCAAAAGATTGATGCATTATATAAACACAAATTATGTACATCAAAACTAGTATAATCATATATATAAATAGAGATAAGCATCCAATACCCCCGAATTATCTTCAAAGTTGCTATGACAACTCCAACTTCACAGGAGTTCTATTATTACCCCCTCCCCCCTCTTCCAATCTCAATTTAAACATATTTTTGATACTCTTTTGTACTGACGTGACATCTTTATTTAATAAAAATGAGGCCCATATCAAAGATGCCACGTCAACTAAAAAAGGTGACACGCCAGCTAAAAAAGGTGCCAAAAATATGTTAAAATTTAATTAGGTGGTAATAGGACCCCCGTGAAGTTGGAGTGTGTCGTAGCAAATTCTTACATGGGTGGCTACTTAAAAATATAAATGGCATAAGCAAATTATCAAGTTTCACGTGATTGTCACGTTTATGGTGCTACGATTTATCTTTGAATCAAACGGTTGAATTTTGTCTTTATTGTGTTTAGTTGGAAATACAAAAAGCAAAAGGAAAAAGACAAAGAAAAAACATTGCAATCAAAGAAAATAAAAAAAATGAGAATGTCAAATTCACCTTAGTCTCTCTAACTCGGTATTAGCGGTGGAGGTCATATTGACAGGATGGAATCACCAAAACACCCAAATGAGGTCATTTTGATAGAATGTTGACCGAAGTCAACTCTTAACTTAGAATTTTCAAATTTCTAAACAACTCCTCAAAACTCATCTAAAATCCTTGGGAGATGAACCAAATCTTCAACTGGACTAAAGATCACCCTCCAAATCTACTGGATACAATTAACTCAAGAACAACCTTTCTAACCTCGAATGTTGATTTTGATTTATTTTCTTAAGTTTTCAACTTCTAGAACTCATATGAATATATCATAACCCAATAAAAATAGTACCTAACCCAAAAATTCTGTTTTAAAATGGATAGAACTGACAAAAATTTGGTATATGCTTAAATTTTATGAATGCTAACTAAAGACTACCATATCAATTTTTCAATCTTTGAAAATAAAAAAATTGCCTGGATCTCAATCAATCACCTCAAATTGTTCCACCCAATCCTACTTACCACAAATACCATAAAATAATTATGAAAAAAAGAGTAAAACAGTCAAAATAGATAAAAAAATTAAAAACAACCATGAGAGTTGTTACACGAGATAATTGCGGGAATCCACAAGTAAAGCTGCTCCTATCGTGACTGGGTTGACACTTCGATATCTGTTAAGGATCAATGAATATCTTGGTGTAAACATATCCATTTCTGGATGTAATAGCCTAACCCTAAGTCGATCTAGATAATTTCCTTTGATAATTCTTACATTGTAGATAGTTAATTTTTGAGATATAGATAGCTCATTTTTTCACCAAGCAATTTGATGATTATTAAGAATAATTCTTTTACCCAAAAAAATGAAGAAGAATTAAGTTTTAATGTAGAGGTATTGGTCTAGCCACCTCTACTATTAATGTTTTTCAATTTCTAAAAAATAATTTATTTAATAAAATATAATATAAAATAAGCTCTTCTATTTTTTTGTTAAAAAATTAACACTCTTACATTCGTTACTGAATTAAACAAATTCTCACAAAGAATATAATAAAGAAAACCTTTAGTTCAGATTATATTATTTTAGACATTAAGGGTAAAGTATGATTAAGTGAAATAGTTCATTAGTGACTGACAAGAGCAAAGAAAGGCGCAGAAGGAACAAATTATAGGAAAGGCCAAAGATTAAACGTTATAACCCTAGCAAGAATAGATTATTTTAGACCTTGCAAAAAAGTATATTTAGAGTATGTGAATGTATAAATACTTTAAATAATTTAAAATTTACTACTTTTTGCCTCAAAGACATTGAAGAAAAAACTTGTAAAGATATCTTTTTTTTAAAATTTTTTTTTTTGAGTCAACCACATTAATTAAGATCGGATTAGTGTAATAGGAATTTATTCAGAAAAAGAAATAAATTCATTTTCACACCAAAGAAAATTTGGGACGTCATTTAAGTTCTCACATTTGAAATATATAAATAAGAAGAAAGAAACAAGACTTTTATGTAAAATTCATCTTTGCCTGACTCCAATGACTGGTATGCTAGGTTTTTCTTTTTCAATTATTATAAAATTGATTCAATCTATGGCTTATCTTTTTATCTTTCTCTGTATCTTCATGGATAGTATTTTAGTAATTCTTGAATGCTTTATGCGATCAATTATAAAGTAAAAGAGATTTGAGTAGATGCATTCCAGTACAGAATTCTCCTTTATGTTCTTGTGAATTTTGTTTTTAATTATGTCTGTTATGAAAGCAATTTTTTTTTTAAAATTTGAATTATGTGTATGTTCTAGTAAAAATACCTTTATGTTGATTTATTTAAGTTTATTTGTATCAAAATCAACGGTAAAGGTTTCGGTGGAGGCGAGGGAGGCTTTAGTGCTGAAGGAGAAGAAGGCGGAGAAACACCGTTTTCTTGTTTCTAAACTTCGGCTAATAAGGATCACAACATGCAATTGGCTAAGAAACTTCACAATCCTGATCTTTGTGAAAATGCTTTTCTAGAACTTTCCAAGGTTTATTTTTCTCACTTTGAGAGGTTCACTTTGATGTTTTGGTTTTATTGTTATATCATTTTTATTGTTTATATCGACTTCTTGGATTCGAAATTTTGGTAAAGAGTTTAGACCTTAGGGTTTTCATGTAGTTGGATTATCTGAAAATTGATTGGGGTTACTGAGGAATTCAAATGGCTAAAATTGAAAATCTTGTAGAGTTCTATAATTTTTCCCCTTTAACTTCTTGTAGAATCTTAGGATGGCAAAATATGTTTGTGAAATTCTTTGGGGGAGGGAGTGTGAGCTGGTACCATGTTGGCCCATAGGCCATGAGGTGCTACACTTATTGTAATTTGTACATGAGTCATAGCAAGATTGATTTTCGTATAATGGGAAGTAGACAATATGTGTCATTTTCATTCTATATCATTGGATTGCATTAGGTGTAGAAAATTGGATATGTATCAGGAGGTGGAGGATGAATGCAACATGACAGTGATAAAAAATGACTCCACTACTACAAGGAATTTATGATATGATATCTTTCATACTTTTAATTCGTCTCCTATTTCTTTGCATAAGCTAGTGCGATTGTCAATAATTTTAACTGAATGTTATGTTGTTTATTTTTATAGTCTCTTAATGGCTCCAATTTTACATTCACTCGCAATATCTTGTATGAATTTATTTGTCAGAAAATTGGTGGGGTTTCTTCTATGAGCATTAGTGGGGATGTTTCTAGTCGAGTGAAGGAAGATACCTTGAACAAGTTCAATAATAAGGAAAATGGAAAATTTAATTTTTTGATGAAAACTAGTGCTTGTGTTCATAGTGTCATGCATTCAAGAATAGATACAATTATTTTGTTTAACAATGATTGGGATCCAAATAATAATTTAAGATCTCTGTAGCTGATTACAATTAATTCAAAGTCGTAGCATATAACGGTACTCTGTCTGTATTCACGTTTTATTATTGATGAGAAAGCACTAATTCTTGCAAAGCAAGGTCTACCTAGTAATATAAAGCGTATAAACTAGTAGCTTACCAATAGGCAAACATTATTTGCAAGAATTAATGCTTTCTCTAGTAAAACATAAATAGAGATGGAGTACCTTTATATGCTCCAACTTTGAATTAACTGTAATCTTCTGCAGGGATCCTAAATTATTATTTGGATTCCAATCATTGCTAAATAATATGATTGTATCTATTCCAGAAAACTTGACACTACCAACACAAATGCTAGTTTCCATAAATTTTTTTTTTCCCATTTTCCTTATTGTTGAACTTGTTCAAGATAGCTTCCTTTACACGACCAAGCCACTAATGCTCATACAAGAATCCCCATCATATTTTGGACAAATAAAATCATGCAAGATATTATGAATGCAAATAACACCTGAGCCATTAAGACACTGTAAAATAAACAACATAGCAGTCAGTTGAAAGTACAAACATTGGCGCTAACCCTTATACAAAACAATAGGAGATGAATAAAAAATAAGAAAGAGATCATATCATAAATACATGTTAGTAGTGAATTCCATTAGTGATACAACAAGCAAGTCAAGACCTTTTGAATACTTGAGGCTTACAAGCTTAGGTGTCATTAGTGCCCTTGTGAAGGTAATAAGTCTACTGTATTTCATGCGTCTCTTTTTCTATTTCAAGTGTTAGTATAAATATTCCATTCATGATATTTTCTATAGGGAATGCCCAACATGAAAAGGACTGCAATTAATTGTAATCCAGGAGCTAAAGATGCTATTTTTGGTATTCTTAACCTATCTTAAGAAGTTGTTGTTCTAAAGCTTAAGGTGCATTGTTTGTTTTGGTAGATGACACAAAAGTTGTCAGTTTCTTCTCTCAACAAAGATAATTCCCTTGTCCCTACGCGTGATGGAGATGGGGAGTGTGTGAACTATCAAAAATAGTTAGTGCTTCAACAATTTCCAATTACATCCTCTCTCAACTTGATTAGATTTTTATGCTTCTAAATTATCGTGTTGACAGGTTGCAACTTTCAATGTGCAAAAAATTCTTCTAGATAATGTAGGTCAGTACCACAACAAAAACTTTTTTGCAGAAGCCTAAGCAAATATGGTTGGTGCACTTGCTGATCAACCACCTTCATCAAGGTTGCTGAAACACATAACTAGGTGCTATATTCATCTGTCGGATGATCCAAGGTTAGTTTATGTACGTTACCATCCCGATTTTACTTTCATCTTTCTTATGTTTGATATATCACAATCCTCTTTGGAATTTCCCATTTTTGTAAGGCTAAAGGCAATGTGTATGGCTTATGGCAGGGCATGTGATGCACTGAGCACTTGTTTTACTGATATTATTAGAATTACCACCTTAAGCAGTTGTCTTCTTGTACATAATGCAACAATATAAGTAGCTGCCTACACTCTTCTCCCCCTTCCCCTCCCGAGTTTCTCCGTTAATGATCGCGAAGCATTCCTTTTCTGGCATTAGACTCTTGATATTTTTTTGACCATGCATGGTTTTTTCGCATGTGATTTCGGGGTTCCAACAATGATGAGGTGGCTGCAAAAATTGCTCGATATATGGGAATCATGTTGCTCTACAGGCTGGAGTATTTAATCATATGCTTGTGAACTGAATTCATACAACTAGGACTTATATTAGGACTTCCTAGGAACTTTTGTTGAAGTATTTAAGGTGCATATTTAGTAATGCATTTCTGGACCCATTGTTTATGTGCATTATTAGGAATATTAATATCTGTTATTAGGGGACTAATAATATTACTGGACCGTTTAGCAAATTTTTTTGATTTCTCATTCGATACCCTTATTGGCGTCAAACTGAATTTGAATTTTAGTTGGGAAGTCCTACATCGGGAGAAAAGTGCTCCTAGCAGGTTCGAACTCTCTGGTTAAGGATGGAAGGGTATATTTACCACTCTTTCGTATAGCAAACTTTTCTGAGGTAGATATGAATGCAATCTTCTTAGGGGTCATTTAGTAGAAAGTATTAGGTAGGCATGTATTAGTTATGTGGTTGTTAGCTATTCCACCTTTAACTCCGCTTAAAATACTACACTAATTTTCCTATAGCATATACATGTATTAATAATGTGGGTTTTTTAAATTGCATACCTAATGTCATAGTAAATTTATATATGAATTACTTACTTTCTTACTAGCTACCTAGCTACCAAACGACCCCTTAGTGGTTTATAAATGACCAAAAGATGACTGCATTTACTGAGTCTACTTCCCCTCTTCAAGATGTATTCATGTTATTAGGACTCAAATTTATATAAGTCAGTAATAAATATGATTCCTTATTTTAATATCACATATTGCATAATAATATTCAATTGGATCATTCTTGGCATAACGATTTTTCATATTTTTTTTGAAATGTTTTACTTGAGTCGAGGGTTTTTTAGGACTAGTTCCTCTACCTTTACAAAATAAGAATAAGGTTAGCGTACAAACCATTCTCTTTATATCTTTTTTATGAGAATATATTGAGTATATTATTGGCAAATCATTCATGGGATAGAGAAAAGATAAAGAAAAATAGAGAATGGCTTTGTGATTGAACGCCTAATAAAAGAAGGCTTGAATTTGTCCATGGTTTGTTTGGTTAGTATTTTCCTTTTTCCTAGAATCCTGTCCAATGATTCGACCGAGAGATCTCTATTACCAACACCCGCTATGTCTTTGTTAGTGCTCAAGAAAATCACCCTGATGCTAAGCATTCATAGTCTTTAATGGCTAATTAACCACCATACTTAGATAGTAGGAAAAAGGAAAGCACTTGATATATGGACTCCGTCTGTAGGATATCCGCATTAACAAAGAGTAAAAGAATGAACTATTTCAGGACTACTCCATATTTTCCCTACTCAAAACCCATTATATGGGAAATAAACTCCCTTGTAGGGGTTTCTTATTTTAGATAGCTCAAAATCAAGACTTCTAGTTAAGGAGGAGAGACCTCATGGCCTGAAGATGCCTCTATGCTGGTCATGTAAGATAGTAAAACTACCTACAATTCTCTCTTTGTCCTCATGGACAGATCAAATGATGAAAAAGTTGATGAGATAACTCCCTTTAACATTAAATAGAATTTGGATAACTACACTCCTAAGAAGTTAAGAAAACTTGCAAATGTCTTGATTGACTTTGTATGTTGAGAAGGATATTTTAGAAGATAAAGTAGAAAATCTAGAGTATGAAAAAATAGACCTAACTATTCAACTATCTGAGCTAGGAGAACATTTCCTAAAATTAAATTCTAAAAACAAGGAGATGTTGGAAAAACTGAGGAAGTTAGCTGAATCTGTTGGTAAAGGAAAAAGGAAGGCTAGCAGTTTGCAACTTGAATATAAGGAGAAGTTGAAGTATTTTCAAAAGCTTCTCATGTCTGCTCTAGAAAAGAATCCTGAATTATAAAGGTATCTTATCCGTATAAGAAAAGATCTTAACAAGTCTATGAAATAGACTACCTCCTTATAGATTCTTGAAAATTTAACAAATAAAGGTCTGAATAATGGTAAAGGTTTTAATTATCAATACAACATTCCTCCTTTCAAACCTTATAGAAAGTATATCTCTGTAGCTAATGTCCTTTTATGCACTCATTGTGGAAGAAAAAGTCATGAAAAGGAGGTCTTTCAGTCAAGGCTTAGAGCTAAAAAGAATTTTGATAAGCACGTTCAACAGATGCAATCACTCACCAAGGGACCTGGTCCCTTGACAAACTTTAAGAAAAATAGTCTTCCTAGCTGGACCATGAAAGTTATGATCAATCTCCTATCCCCTATGAACTTAGACTCAATTGGGTTCCCAAATGTTCTCTGTATGCAGGTGCGAGTAAGGGAAAACAGTCGAAGCTGGTTCATGGATAGTGGATATTCTAAGCAAATGAATGGAAGAATGACTGATTTCTCCCACTCAAGGAATGAAGGTGTCTCTTTTATCAATGGTAAAAAGAGTTATATTCTTATTGTTGGGAATATCTGGAAATTCTTAAATCATGCTATAAAAGATATGTACTATGTGATTTGTTTGAAGTACAACCTACTAAGTGTGTCCTAAAATTTGTGAGAAAGGAAATAAAGTGAAGTTTTTATCTTATTGGTGTACTGTAACTAATTTGGAAATTAGGAATGTTATTCTCAGGGACAAGATATGCAAAAACATGTATGTGACAGATTTAAACCTAGTCCTTGGATGTGAATTGACCTGCTTAAGTACTCAAAGTGAAAATGCTGATCTGTGGCACGAAAGATTAGGTCATATAAGATCTCTTCTTAACAAACTGATTTCAAAGGAACTGTTCTATGGTGTTCCAAATTTGTACTTTTTAGACACCAGGATTTGTGATGCTTATTTCAAAGAAAAACAAACCAGGTCTTTACTCAAATAGAAGAAGCATGTTAGTACCACTGACCTCTCAAGTTACTGCATGTGGACTTTTCAAGGTTCAAGATAGAGGAGGGGGGATATATGTTTTTATTATTGTGGATGACTACTCCAGATTCACTTGGACCATGTTCCAAAGAACTAAGGATGAAATATATAAAGTCTTGGTGATCTATGCCAAGCAAATTAATATAAAGCTAAATAACTAGATAGCAGGGATCAGGTGTGACCATTGTACTGAAAATGGTGTTTGTCACAACTTCTCAACTCCAAAAACTCCATAACAAAATAGAGTGGTTGAAAGAAAGAATAGAACACTGACTGATATTTCCAGAACTATTTTGATAGATGGTGGTCTTTCGAAGAGTTTTTGGATAGAACCTATCAATGTTGCATGCTATGTTACTAATAGATATTTAATTAGATCTATTCTCAACAAGACTCATTATGAACTTAATGTAAAACCCCACAATTTCAGGCTAGAATTTGAACCGTTAATCCTATATGCATACACCCAAACTCGATTATTTCTATGAAAATATAAGTATGTTGATCAATTCTGTAGTGTGGGAACATCTTTGGATATGAATTGAGGTCATTAAAATCTCCTAACTCAAAGATGTATTCAGAACTTTTCTACCACAAGAGTTTTAGTGGACGCTCCTACTTGGGTCAACTTCGAGCAACCATTACTCATAGAATATAATGATTTAGGTGTCCTCCTGTATACCAAATGAAAAATCTTCGAGTCTTATTTCCAACTCATCTAATTTCTCCTTAATCTGTTATCAAAGTAGAAAGTTATGCTTATTTTACTTGGGAGTGTCTGTCTTTCAGAGGGTGATGACTAAGTTGATGAGCTGTAAACTCAAATCGTCAACCTTAACTACAAAGGACCTTAAATTATTTAGATATTGTCACTAAGTTGAAGAGTCGTCAACTAGTTGACAAGTTATCAAGTTAGTCGTTAACCTTAGCAGAAAATGTCCAATTCTAGCTAGAGATTGACAACTAATTTGACAAGCCATCAACAAGCTGATGAGCTGTCAACTTAGTTGTCAACTGAGAAATTCTTGTAATTTTAAAATTTTCTTAAGGGTATTTTGGTCTTTTCCTCACATCAAACTCCTTCTCCATGACTTAAATCATTCAATAAGCATTGTATAGCCATTATTAGTTGATTTTCAAAACTCCTTCTCCTTTCCACTTTCAAGAGAGAAAATTTAGGGTTTCTCCACAAAATTGGTTCATCTAAAAGTCATGTTGTACAATCCCATATTCTATTTATCTACAAATTGTGATATTTATCTACTATATTCATGTTTTAAAGGTTGCTTAAAACTAGGGTTGAGGGTTTTGAGTTGTTATAAACTTGCATTGGTTTTTCCCTTTGTTTTAATTATTTATTTATGGTTTGAATGATGGATTGTGAACTAAATTTATGTCTTATTATAAAGGTGGAATTTGGGAACTGTATTTCCAAATGGTTATGGATTTTTGCATGACGTTAATGACATTAACCTCAATCTATATTGTTAATTTTGGCTTTGAACAAGGATTCTACATAATTTCAATTATCTTTTAAATTATTAAATTGCATTAAATGGTAAAAGGATAAAAAGGTTTTGGCATACCCTTGGGGGCTATGGTTTGGATTTTAATCAGGATTTTGGAGTTAATTTGGTCAAATGGTTATGTTTTGGCATAATTAAATGTCTTGCAAGTCTATTAGTATGACAATACCAAATTGGAAATGCCTTAACAAATAACTCCATGGTTAAAGTTATGTGCAAAGAAATTATGTAGCTCACCGATAAGATGTAGACCCGGGGAACCAATAATGAAAGCCATACTTGCCAACGTTAGGTGTCTATAACCACTATGTCTAATTTGCACAGTATATTTTAGGAGGCTAATTAACTATTAGTAACTTTATCCTATTTCTCTGGTAAATACATCTAACGTGGATTGGGAACCTATCGGCAGGGGGAGCTGGACCCATATACCCGTGAGTGTTTTTAGGTTGGTATTAGCTACACAGTTTAGGACTAAATTTTTTAAATGGTCATGTTTCATATCCCATGCCCTTATATCGATATTCTATATATATGTATAATTGTTGTGCATGTGATTTATTACTGTGTTGTGGTAAATGTATATATTTTGTCCCTTTCCTTGGGCTGTTGCCAGTACTCGCCGTACTGACTATCCCCAGATGCTACATTATTTCATGATGTAGGTTTTAAGGGCTTCTCTTGTGACCCTGTGCAACATTAGGTAATTCGATACTTTTGTTGGTCAGCAGTTGAAGTGTGAGCCCTCCATCCTTCAGAAGGCCTGGACTCGGTCTTAGTTTCATCTATTATTCTAGCACTTTTGGATTTCTTTTGTCATAGTCGGGGCATATCCCATCTTGTTTAGTATTCTTTGTATTAGAGACTTTTGTGTACATTGATGAGATATTATTATTAAACTTACTTCGTTATTATTGCATCTTTCTTATTCTTCTAGTTAGTTTTCGCTATTTATTATTACCATTGTGCTCTTGAGGTAATATGAAGAGGGTCATCTCCAGCCTTGGTTGGCTTGGGATGCCCGTCATGGCCAGGCCCTAGTTTGAATTGTGACAAGCTTGGTATCTGATCTAGGTGTAGGATCGCTAAGTGTCCAAAAGCCATGACATGTAGAGTCCTCTTTATGGGTGTGTAGCGCGCCACACTTATAAGGCGAAGGATATAGGGTATTTAGGAATGTTTCCTTTCTTTTTGTTTATATTATGCTAGAGAGTCTAGTTACTTTGAGTTTCTCTAACTCTTGACTTACCCATGTTTCAGTTCATGCCTCTACAATTATTAGATGCTTGTAGAAACTCACCTAGAACCTCTATCCCAAATGGGGTAAGCGAAGAAAGTTTGCCCTACTCATGGAATGTAAACTCAGTATAGGGCATATATTCCTGACTGCACTACCCCCTAGGGTTCCACCGATCCCTACCAGTCCTCTTTGAGCTGGTGATACTTAATCCCCTTAGAAAAAGGTCCTCGAATATGGAGTTCTATCAGTCCATCCATATGCTTGCTTAAATTATAATATCACAATCTCGTCATTTTGATCATGTTGGTTTTGGCCTTAGTTCATCTGAGGTCACTCGAGTTGGCTAGTGTATGAGGCTGAATCCCCTAACCTTTATAGACTCTAAGGTTGGGGAGGATCCTTAAGAATTTATTGATAAGATGGAAAATATCTTTAGAGTCATGCAAGCTAGTGATTTAGAGGGGATCAAATTCATAGCTTATCAGTTGAAGAAGGTGGATTTACAGTGGTATGAGAAGTAGGAAGATTTAAGGTGAAGATGCTAAGCGAATAGTGTGGGATGAGTTTGTAGGTGTTTTCATTATCACTTCTTTCCTTAGGAGTTGAGGGTAGATAAGGCTGAAGAGTTTATTAATTTGAAGCAGGATAAAATGAATGTTAAGGAATATGCACTGAAGTTCACCCAGTTGTCCCATTATGCTCCTGAGCTTGTGTCTAATATGAGTCTAGGATGATCAAGTTTGCCTTGGGTCTATCCCATATCTTGGTGTTCGAATGTAAGGCTGCTATGCTAAATAATGATATGTATATATCAAGGCTAGTAGTTTACATGCAGTAGGTGGAAGATGAGAAAAGGACGAAGGTTGAAATGGGAGAACGATAGAACAAAAATTTTAAGAATGAAAAGCATGGTGCAAATCGACACAATAATAGAAAAGATGGTAAGCAGTGGCCTAAGAAGAAGAACTAGGGATATTCTTATTCATCAGCTAGTGCTCCTTATCCTAAGCCTTAAGGTAATCGACGTTCTCAATATAGTAATTGTCATAGGTCATAGGGTGCCTAGTATTAGGTTAGTGTAGCTTAGTTCGCCTCACCCTATTCACCCAGTCGTGGTTGCATGAAGCGTCACTATGGTTATTGTAAAGAGGGGTGAAATTAGTGCTTTAATTATGGTTAACCTGGTCATATGCAGCGAGATTCTCCTTCATCTAGGGTTTTCCCCAGAGCTAATAAGGTACAATCTCCACTTTTTCAACTCCTGCGGCAAAAAGTACTACTTCTAGGATGAGGATTGGTCAGAATTATCTTTATACACTTTTTACCTATGAAAAATCCTAGGCATCTCCTGATGTTATTAATGGTAAGGTTATAACTTTTCTCTTATGATGTTTATTTCTTTTTTGATCCTGGTTTCACCTTATCTTACGTGACTCCTTATGGGGTCCTGAAAGTATTTCCAACCACTTTTCTATTTCTACCCTGGTGGGTGAGTCTGTTGTTTCTAGAAAAGTCTACAGGGGTTGTGTGGTGTCCATCTTTCGTAGGGAGACCTCGGTAGATCTAATAGAGCTTGATATGATGGATTTTGATATGATCTTAAGGATGGATTAACTTCATTCATGCTATGCTTATCTGAATTATAGGACGCTAAAGGTCACTTTTCATTTTCCGAATGAACCGGTAAAAGAATGTGATAGGAGTTCCATAGTACCCAAATGGATATTTATTTCTCTTAGGGATCAAAAATTAATATCCATAGGATGTCTATATAATCTAGTTTGGGTCAAGGATTCTTACTTTGAAAGTCCCTTCTTGCAATCAGTCTCCGTGGTAAATGAATTGCCCAAAGTTTTTCCCCATGATCTTTTTGGAATTCCTCCAGATAGATAAATAGACTTTAGTATTGATCTTCTTACGAATAATTGTCCCATTTTTATTCCTCTTTATAGGATAGCCTCGACTGAGTTAAAAGAATTAAAACATCTCCTTGATAAGGGTTTCATCCATCCCAGTGTTTCTCCTTGGGGTGATCTTGTGCTTTTCGTGCAAAATAAAAATAGGTCTCTTGGATGTATATATACCATCGTCAATTGAATAAGGTCACCATGAAAAAATAAGTACTCTCTTCTGAGAAATGATGACCTCTTTGACAAGCTTTAGGGTGCTAAGTGTTTCTCTAAGATAAATGTTCATTTGAGTTATCATCAGTTGAAAATTAAGGAGCTCGATATTCCCAAAACTACTTTCCAAACCTGTTATGGCCACTATGAGTTCTTGGTTATGATATTTGGGTTGACTAATGCTCCGGTTACTTTCATGGACCGTATGAATTGGGTGTTTAGATAATTTTTGGATCTACTTGTTATAGTCTTTATTGATGACTTCTTGGTGTACTCCAAAAGAGAGGAGGATCATTCAAAAACACCTCTGAACTGTGTTGTATACCTTTAAGGACTAGGAATTGTATGCAAAATTTCAAATTATGAATTTTGGCTGAGTGTTATCACTTTTATTGGGAATATTGTATCTAGTGAAGGGAGGTGGACCCACTGAAGATTAAGGTAGTTAAGAGGTGTCCTAGACCTATGACTGTAATTGATATTAGAAGCTTCTTGCGCTTGGCAGGTTACTAAAGGAGATTTATGGAAATTTTTTCATCTATTCCTATTCCACTAACGAGATTGACTCAGAAAAAGGTAAACAGTTTTGTGGTCCGATGCTTGTGATGGAATTTTTGAGAAAATGAAGGATAAATTGAATTTTACTCTTATTTTGACCCTACTCGAGGGCACTGAGGGGCTTGTTGTGTATTATCATTCATCCTATATGGGGACGGGTTGTGTTTTGATGCCATACAACAGAGTAGTGGATTATGCTTCCAAGCAGCTTAAGATTCATAAGAGAAATTATGTGACTCATGATCTAGAGTTGGTGACTATGGTTTGTGCTTTGAAAATCTAGCATCATTATTTGTATGGGGTACATGTGGATATGTATTCAGACCATAAGAGGTTATAGTACATGTTCACGCAGAAGGAATTAAGGTAGAGGCGGTGGCTCGAACCACTTAAAGACTATGACATGAGTTTGTAATACCATCTACGTAAAGTTAATGCTGTTGGTGATGCTGTTAACAGGTTTCCATGGGGATTTTATCTCATGTTGAAGAGGATAAAAGGGGATTGGTAAAGGACATTCACTAACTTACAAAATTAGAAGTTCACTAATTGTACTCCAAAGATTGGGGGGGGAGGGGTAATATTTTAGGAGGTTGTTAAATCATCTCTTGGGGTTGAGGTCAAGGAAAAGCAGGTTTTGGGTCCTACACTTATGCAAATAAAAGATTATGTGGGTTAGCAAAAAGTTATGGCTTTCAAGATTGGAGGAGCTGACATTCTGAGGTACCGAGAGAGGTTGTGTGTTCCTGATGTAGATGAGCTATAGGAAAGAATTCTGACCAAAGCCCATGTATCCAGATATATGGTTCATTCAGTTTTGACAAAAATGTATCATGACTTGAAGGAAATCTCTTGGTGGAATAATATAAAGAGGGATGTGGAAAATTTTGTTGCCAAGTGTATGGTTTACAAATAATTAAGGGTAATTTAAGGCCAGGGGGAACTTCTCAAGAGATAGCTTTACCCATGAGGAATTGGGAAATGATTAATATGGACTTTGTCATAGGTCCACCACGGTCTCGAAATCAGTATGATTCTATTTGGGTCGGAGAGAATTATGTCAAGCTTTTCATTTAAGAGACGGTCTAGTTGCACTGGCCCTTGTATCTATTATTTTTTACCAAGGTATGCAGTTCTCTTCATATTTTTGGCATTATTTTAAGAGAGGGTTGGGTACCCAGGTGAACCTTAGCATCGTTTTACACCCTCAAATGGATGGACAAGTGGAGCATACTATTCACCCTCTGGAAGATATGTTAATCACCTGTGTAATTAATTTTAAAGAAAGTTGGATGATCATATATCACTTATCGAGTTCACTTTTAATAATGGTTATCATTCCAGCATCTAGATGGCTCTTTTTGAGGCCTTTTATAGTCAGAGGTTTAGGTATCTAATAGGATGGTTTGAGGTGGGTAAGACAAGGATATTTGGTCATAATTTGGTTCACCAAGCGATGGAGGAAGTGAAGATGATTCGAGAGAGACTTAGGACAGCTAAGAGTCCCAAGAAATCTTATGCGGATGTGAAGCGGAGGGAGTTGGAATTTGAAATTTATGATTTGGTGTTGGTTTTCTCTATGAAAGGAGTTATAAGGTTTGAAAAAAAGGGAATCTCAGTCCTGTTTGATTGGTTCGTATTATATTAGAAGAAGAATTGGGAATATTTTTACAAATTGGACTTACTACTGAATTTGGCCCCGGTTCATCCCATTTTTATGTGTCTATGCTTAAAAAGTATATAGGTGGTCCTTCCTTGGTAGTGACCATTGAGGATGTTGGTGTTAAAGATTCATTTTCCTACGAAGAGATCTTGATTAGAAAAATTCAAAAATTAAGGACCAAGGAATAACTTTTGTGAAGATGCTATGGAGGAAGCTACTTGGGAATCATGTCATGAAAGCAAAGTATCCCTCCTTATTTCCATCATTAAGGGAAGGTGCTTGATGTATGAATCTTAGACTTTCTCTTGATTCATTTGATGTTATTATTTGAGTCCCTTTTTTTATTCTTCCTTATGTCGTGCTAAGCTTTCATTCAGGGACGAATGATCCTAATAGGGGGATATTGTAACACCCCACAATTTTGGGTGGAATTTGACCCGTCAATCCTATGTGCATATACCCAGACCTGATAATTACTATGAAAATATAAGTATGTTGATCAATTCTATAGTGTGGGAACATCTTTGGATATGAATTAAGGTCATAAAAATCTGCTAACTCAAAGATAAGTTGAAAACTTTTCTATCGATAGAGTTTTAGCGACACTCCTACTTAGGTCAACTTCCAATAACCATTAGTCCTAGAATATAAATATTTTGGTGTCCTGTTATATTTTAAATGAAAGATCTTCGAGTCTTCATTCCAATGCATCTAATTTCACCTTAATCTAGAATTGGAGTAAAAAGTTATGCTCATTTTACTTGGGATTGTCTATCTTCCAGATGATGACGACTAAGTTGACGAGCTGTCAACTCAAGTCATCAACCTTAACACAAAAGGACCTTAAATCATTTATAGATTGATGACTTAGTTGATGAGCCATTAAAGTATTGACAAGCTATCAACTGAGTCATCAACCTTAACTAGAAAATGTCTAAATCTTGCTAGAGATTGATGACTAAGTTGACGAGCCGTTAACAAGTTGAGAAGCTGTCAACTTAGTTGTCAACTGAGAAATTCCTGTAATTTTTTAAAGTTCCCTTAGGGGTATTTTGGTGTTTTCCTAACCTTAAATTCCTCCCCCATGACTTAAATCATTCAATAAGCATTGTATACCTATTATTTGTCAATTTTCAATACTCCTTCTCCTCTTCACTCTCAAGAGAGAAAAGTTAGGGTTTCATCCCAAAACTGAAACTTCCAAGGCTCACATTCAAGGTATCACAAATTTAGTTCATCTAAAAGGTATGTTGTACACTCCCTTATTCTATTTATCTTAAAATTGTGATATTTATCTACTATTTTTGTACTTTAAAGGTTGCTTAAAATAGTAGTTGAGGGTTTTGAGTTGTTATAAACTTGCATTGGTTTTTCCCTTTGTTTTAATTGTTTATTTATGGTTTGAATGATGGATTATGAACTAAATTTGTGTTTTATTATAAAGGTGGAATTTGGGAACTATATTTTCTAATGGTTATTGATTTTGGCATGATGCTAATGAGATTAATCTCAATCCACATTGTTAATTTTGGCTTTGAAATAGGATTCTATATAATTATAATAATCTTTTAAATTATTACATTGCATTAAATGGTAAACGGATATAAAGATTTTGGCATACCCTTAGGGGCTATGGTTTAGATTTTTAATGGGATTTGGAGTCAATTTTTTTTAAATGGTTAAGTTTTGGCATAATTAGAATAGCTTGCAAGTCTATTGGTATGACAATGCTAAGTTGGGAATGCCTTAATAAATGACTCCATGGTTAATGTTCTGTGAAACTGTTTCAATTTTGGCAAAATAAAAATAATGTAGCTTACCGAGAATGTGTAGTCCTTAGGTGAACAACATTGGAAACCATGTTTGCCGATATTGGGGGTCTATAACCACTGTGTCCGATTTGCATAGTATATTTTAGGAGGCTAATTGAATATTGGTGGCTTTAGCCTTTTTATTCGGTACATACGACTAACATAGATTGGGGAATTCTGGTAGGGGGAGATGGATCAATATAACCCATTGGCTCCTTTAGGTCGGTACTAGATACACAGTTCAGGGCTAAATTTTTAAACGGTCATGTTTCATATCCCATGACCCTATCCCAACATACTATATATATGTATAACTATTGTTCATGTGATTTATGACTCATTTTTGGCAAATGTATATATTTTATCCCTTTTCTTGGGTTGATGCCAGTACTCACTATACTGACTATCTCCAGACGCTACATTGTTTCATGATGTACATTTTGAGGGCTGCTCTTGTAACCTTGTTCAATGTTAGGTGATTTAGTACTCTCTATGGTCAGCGGTTAAAGTGGTGAGCTCTCCTTCCTTTGGAAAGCCTGGATTCTCTCTTAGTTTTCTTACATCATTCAAGCACTTTTGGATTTCTTTTGTCATAGTTAAGGGCATGGCCCAAATTGGTTATTATTCTTTGGATTAGAGGCTTTTGTGGACAGTGATGGAATATTATTTGGGATTTGGTTTTTAACTCTTAAACTTACTTCTTGATTATTACATCTTTCTTATTCTTCTGGTTGACTTCTGTTGTTTATTTTTACTATTGTGCTTTTGAGGTAAGGTTAAGGGGGTCTTCTCCAGACTTGGTTGGCTTAGGATGATCATCACGGCTAGGACCTGGTTTAATTCGTGACACTTATATTCAACAAAAGTCCTTAACTTGATTACTTCAGGCTTTTTGGTTGCAAGTGCTATGTTCTAAATAATGGTAAAGATGAGTTGGGAAAGTTTGAATCCAAAAGTGATTAAACTATATTGGTAGGCTACTCCTCAACCAGTAAAGCCTACAACAAAAGGACCCTATTTGTAGAGAAAGTGTGCATGTGATCTTTGATAAATCAGAAAACATGAAGAATCGGAAGTGATGACACTGATATAGAGGAACTAATTTCCATTAAAAGGGATGGTTTAACTGCAATTGAGTTTCAAGAACAAAATGCTCAAGATGATGCGGTTGTAGATGAAGAAGGAAGAGAAGAACTAGGTCTTCAGTGGTAGAATCCTGATATAGATGAGGCAGAATAAGTAATACAGGTTCAAATCCCTCAAGGGCCTGGTCCCAGTAGATCACTATAAATATCAAGAAGGTTAAATTGGAAGCATAAGACGCCTCACCCTCTTGACAATTGGACTTCTCCACTGGAATCAGGAATGTAAACTAGGGCACAAGCAAGAAACTTTGTGGATTTTCAGTTTTCATATCCCAAATTAAACCCAAAAATGAGAAGGAAGCTCTCAAAGATGCTAACTATTTAAACGCTATTCAGGACACAACCCGACCCAATGCCTGGCTATGATAGGTATCTCAAGCCTACCATGGACCTGAGACTACCCTATAGCCGAGCCACCTGAGCATATTAAATTGATAGTGGAAGAAAAACCAAAAAATAAGAATGATATATAAATCAATAGGAAGATTCCAAGAATCCAAAACAAATTACCAACCCACACTTTGTCCATAAAACCTCTAAATCCAGAATACCAGTTTAGGTCGGGTCAAGCCCTCGACTATGAAAATGGAACTCTTTAATTCCCAATATTTGAAAAGAAACCGAATGAAATTGTAAAGCTTTATGGATGATGAATTCTCACCACTTCATAGCAACTCAACCACCTAAGACGGCACACTAGTAAACAAATAACCCCAGGACCTTACATCATGAGATGATGTAGTGTCTAGGGACGATACATGGGATGAGCACTTGTATATTACTCAGAGAAGGGATAAAATAATGTCATGTCTAAAACCAGTGAAAACCACATGCACACATTCATATGTAAATAGATACATGTCTATATATATATATATATATATATATAGTGTGTGTGTGTGTGTGTGTGTGTGTGAACTATGTACACAGTCATAAAGAACCCCATGCTAGCAAACGTAGTTTCTAGTTTCGGTCCCCCAGGACCTCTACCTTCACGGCGAGCTACGCAACCTCCTTTAAGCCCAAATCAAAATATTTTCACATAATCCCATCCACTAAACATCTATTAAGGCCTTTACTATTGGTATTATCATACCAATTAGTCTTGCAAACTAAGTTCAATTATGCCATTTCGATCCAATTAAACCAATTGACTCCCAAGTTCCTATTTAAAACCAAACCATGGCCATCAAGGCTCCTCAAAAACCATTTTTAGGATCCATTAACCTTTTATGCAATGCAAGGTTCCAAGAGTGAGTTAAATTGTACATATATCTATGTCTCAAAATCAATTTCACAAAGTGGGTTGAGGTTCATGTAAATTCCATACAGAAATCCATAAATTTGGGAAAACCCATGTTTCCAGTCCAATTCCCATACCCATGCACTTATTTAGTTCAAAAACCATTAGATAAAGCATGAATGAAAAGTTCAAAACCAAGGGAAAACGATCAAAGTAATAACCATCAAAATCCCTCAATCCAATTTCAAAACCCAACAATTGAATTTACATAAATAATAATTAAACACATTATTTTATGTATAATCAAGTTAGGAAAGAGAGACATGCTGAAACGCCAAGAAATTTAGAGAGAAAACAACCAATTAATGCTAAGATGATTAATCCTTTGAAACCTTGACTTTGTCTTGACTTTAAGAGGAGAGAATAATGTTTATCATTTGGTAAATAATGAAAAAAGGACCTTGGAGTGCTTTAAGTCATGGGTAAAGTGTAAATTAAGAAAAATACCAAAATTCCCTTAATGAAAAACATGCAGGAAAATAGATCCCTGTCGTTATCGGTCAGGTAACGACTCGTGATAACTGTTCACGAGTCATTGACTATACTGATGGCCTGAGTAGAAAATTTTGGCACCTTAACTGTTATGGTTACGAGTCCCTCACCAAGACTCGTGAACTCACCACATAACCCATGGGGGCTAAGTCGTAATTAAGATAATCACCTAGGCACACTTCACTAGTCAAGAAACAAGTGGAACCATATGACTCGTGATGAGTGATAATGACTCATCATGTGAGTCGTTGCCTAGGCAGTGTTCAATTTTGCAAAAAAATCTAAGAGTCCTAAACCTGGGGTGTTACATGAACCCACCAGGATCATTCGTCCCCGAATAAGGAGTTAGGACACCCCTTGTCACGAAAATAAGAAAGAATGTAACTAGAACTAAGAATAAATTTGAAATACGATTAGAATAAAAGAACACATACCTTGAGCATCTTCATCCAATCCAAGGAACAAGAATTGATATTTACCCATCATATCATTTTCAGCTTTCCATGTACCTTTTTCCACCTTTTGATTTCTCCAAAGCACCTTTACCGAAGCTCATCCTTAGTTATCTGCCTATAAAATTGGCCATCCAAAATCTCTATCGAGACATTCTCATAGGACAAGGAATTCAAAATACCAACATCCTCCGTAGGAACAATTAAAGAAAGATCGCCCATACGCTTCTTCAACATAGACATAAAATGGGATGAATAGAAGCTAAACTCTCAGGAAAATCCAACTCATAAGAAACCTTCTCAACTTTTCTCGAAATCTGATATAGACTGATATAACGAGGACTGAGTTTCCCCTTCTTCCAAAACCTTATCACTCCTTTCAATAGAAGTTTCAAGAACACCCAGTCACTAACCACAAACTCTAACTCTCTCCTTATCACATCTGCATAAGACTTTTGGCAACTTTGAGCAGTCTTAAGTCTTTCTCTAATCACCTACAGCTTCTCCATCTATGGCTTGGTAAACCAAGTAAGGACCAAACAACCTAGTCTTACCAACCTCAAACCATATAATAGGAGACGTACACCTTCTATATTAAAGATCCTCAAAAGAAGCCATCAAAATACTCGAATAATAACTATTATTGTACACAATTTCAATGAGAGGCAAGTGATCAACCCAACTTCCCTTAATATCAATCACATAGGACCTTAGCATATCCTTCAATGTATGAATAGTACATTCCACTTGTCCATCTGTTTGAGGGTGGAAAATGGTGCTAAACTTCACCTTAGTCCCCAAACCTATCTAAAATAAGCATCAAAAGTGAGAAGTACATTGCATATCTCGATCTGAAATGAAGGACACAGGTGCCCCATACAATTTGACAATCTCCTGAATAAATTACTTGGCATAGTCCTCTCCATAGTAGTTAGTCCTCACTGGCAAGAAGCAACCAAACTTAGTGATCCTATCCACAATGACCCAAATGGAATCATACTAATTCCAAGACCGTGAAAGACCTATAATGAAATCCATATTGATTATCTCCCACTTCCATATGGGAAAATCTATCTCTTGAGATATGCCACCAGGTCTCAAGTGTTCTACCTTAACCTACTGACAGACTATAGACATGGTAATAAAAGTTTCCACATCTCTCTTCTTGTTATTCCACCAATAGATTTTCTTTAAGATATGGTACATCTTAGTAAACCCTAAATGAACCATATATCTCGACTCATGATGCTCAGTCAAAATCCTTTCTCGTAGCCCATCAACATCAGGAACACATAATCTATCTTGATACCTCAAGATACCGTCTCCCTTAAATCACAAATGCCATATCTTTCTGCTGGCCCACATTATCCTTAATCTGCATAAGTATGGGTTCTAAAACCTGCTTCTCATTCACCTCATCACTGAGAGATAATTTGACCACCTCTTGTATAATTGTTCTCCTATCCTCGGAGTCATACAGATGAACTCCCAAGTTATCCAATCACTAAATTTCCTTCACTAACCATTTCTTCTTCTCACCCATATGAAATAAGATCCTTATAAACAACGTGCTAAGAGCATCAACAACAACATTAGCTTTGCCTGGATGATAGTGCAACTCATGTCATAGTCTTTGAGTAACTCGAGCCACCGCCTCTACGTAAGATTCAATTCATTTTGAGTGAACACATATTTCAAGATCTTATGATTTGAATAAATATCCATATTCTGCTTTTCTTTCACCTAGAAACTAAAGGAGATTCTAAACTATTCTGCACTCAAACACTACCTTCAGCCGAATAAACCAAATGAACACATAATCTGGCAAGTTGGTAAACTTACTAAACTAACTTCCTTCTGTCATTCCCAGTACGGGCAAAAATACCCATAGACAATCTACTGAGGACATCCTACACTATATTAACCTTTCCCGGATGATACATAATAATCATGTCGTAGTCTTTCAACAACTCTAACCACATCCTTTGGCGCAAATTCAAATCCTTCTACATAAATAAATACTGCAAGCTTTTGTTCTCCATGAACATGTCAACATATACCCCATAGAGAAAATACCTCCAAATTTTCAAGGCAAAAACAACAACTGCTAACTTAAGATCATGGGTAGGGTAATTCCTTTCATGGGGCTTAAGTTGACTAGAGAAATAAGCTATGACCTTACCTCTCTGCATCAAAGCACACCCTAAGCCAACTCAGGAGGGATCATGGTAAATAATAAATCTAAACTATCGGGCAACGTCAAAACTAGAGTTGAGGTAAGTTGACTCTTCAACTCTTAAAACCTCTTCTCATAAGAATTTGATCACTAAAATTTGACTTTCTTCTAGGTAAATCTTGACATGGGGGATGAAATATATGAAAACCTCTCATAAAATCATCGGTAATAGCCAACCAAACCCATGAAACTCCTGATATCTGATGGATAAATGGGTCTAGGCCAGTTTTTCAATGCTTCGATATTTTGAGGGTCAAGTCTAATGCCATCATCGGAAATAATATGGCAAGGGAAAGATACTGATCTTATCTAAAATTCACACTTACTGAATTTGGCAAACAATTGATGGGCTCTAAGAGTCTGCAGTATTATTCTGAGATGATCCGCATGATATTTTTCATTAAGGGAATAGAAAAGGATATTATCTATGAAAACCATGATGAACATGTCCAAGTACTTCTTAAACACTCTGTTCATAAAGTTCACAAAAGTTTTTGGTCATTTGTAAGACCGAAAGACATGACTAGAAATTCAAAGTGACCATATCGAGTGTTGAAAGCTATTTTCAGAATGTCATATTCTCTAACTCTGGGATGATGATAGTTAGAGAAATAACTAGCACCCTGAAGTGGGTCGAAAAATTAATCAATTATAGGGAGTGGATATTTATTCTTGATGGTGACTTTGTTTAACTAACAATAATCGATGTATATTCTAAGAGAACCATCCTTCTTTCGCACGAAGAGGATTGAAATGCCCCAAGGGGAAACACTGGGACTGATGAACCCCTTATCTAAGAGATCTTTCAACTATTCTTTTAACTCCCTAAACTCTACTGGAGCCATTCTATAGGGCAAAATAGGGATAGGCCAGGTATCTGGAAGTAGGTCTATTCAAAGTTAATTTTTCTTTTGGGAGGGACTCCAAGAAGATCTTCAGGGAACCTCACTACTAAAACTGACTTAAGTCTAGGAGTCTCAAAATCAAAGTCTTTGACCAGAACAAGATGGTAGACACACCTCTTGGATATAATTTTTCTCACTCTAAGGTACGAAAAAAGATGACCCCTAAGTGCTGAAGAACTACCTCTCCATTCAAGGACTGGTTCATTTGGAAACTAAAATTGAACGATTCTATTTCTACAATCAACTGAAGCATAGCATGAATGGAACTAATCTATGCTGAGAATAACATTAAAGTAAGCCATCTCTAACTCCGCAAGATCAACTAAAGTGACTTTCTGGGATATTATGACCGGACAGTTCTTGTATACCTCCCTGGCTACAATAGAGACACCCACTGGGGTAGACACTGAGAAGGGTTCTATTAAGGTTTTGGGACTGACTTCAAAGTTGAAAACTATGTAAGGGGTCACAAAAGAAAGAGAAGCCCCAGGATCTAACAAAGAATAAACATGTAAATGAAAGACCTACAATGTTCCAGTAACAACATTAGGAGAATATTTATGATCCTATCAGGACTGAAGTACATAAAGCCAGTTCTGACTCTAGTTTCTAGTAGCACCCTACTGAGTCGGGTGACCTACTGGAGTCGATGAATGGTGGGACTTGCCCTGATGGCGCACATCCATCCCTTTTTGAGCAACCACTCGACACTCTCAAATCCTATGTCTTGGCTTACCACACCTAAAAAATATATCACTATCATCCCTACACTCTTCCTAATGATTTCTGTCACATTTCTGGCAAAGAAGATTCATCTGAGCACTGTTCACGTTACCCTAAGATTTAGACCCTGGCACCCTCTCCCTATTATCATTTTTGAATTTGGGCATTGGTGCACTAGCTGATGACAGAGCTGGAATTAAACATTTCTAATGGAATTAAGGACAGTCACCACTCTTTGACCTTGGCTGAGAAAAATTAAAGCTACCTGTTCTAACCTTCTTATTCTCTCTCTCACTATCCTTAGATTTCTCCTCTTCAATCTGCTAAGCATGGATGATAATCCCAGACAAGTTCATCTCCTTAATCAACATCGCATTCCTATACTTTTTGATCACACTATCAGATATCCCAGACATAAACTTTCTCATCCTAGACCTGTTATCATCCATCACATGAGGAGCATACCTGACTAACTGATTAAACATAAGAGAATACTCTTTTATAATTATGTTGCCTTTTTTCATATTAATAAACTCCAACACCTTAGCCTCCCTCAGCTCTAAAAAAATGAATCTACCTAAGAAGGCAGTAGCAAACTCCTCCTATTCTATACGCCCTGTATCTGTTCCTCTGTCCTCTTTACACTGTTTAAACCGCGTGTGAGCTACATCATGCAGCTGGTAAGCAACCAATTGATCACTTTCACTAGAAGTCACCCCTAATGCGTGTTACTTTCTACACCATGTCTATAAATTCTTGGGGATCCTCTTTGGACTTAGATCCCAAAAATAAAGGAGAATTCATTTGGGTAAAGTCCTAAATCCTGGCTGTGGTGGTATTGTCCACTGGGTGTGCCTGAGCTGTAGCTAGCCGAACATTTTGAGCAGCTATGGAATGAGCTAGAGTAGTGAATGCATTTCTTAACTCTACATGGGAAACATGCTCATTCAGGGGATTTCCTTGAATGGGCGGAGGTACTGGCTAGTTTTCATTCCTTCTTTCATTAGTCGGTCTGGGAGACATGTTCTATAAACGGAAAGAAAATTAGATTTGAAAGATATATCAAATTGAGATCATGCTCAATCTCATGATATGAACATTTAAAGAAAGGAAAATCTTCCAAAAATGTCTCATAGCCTCTTGGCCATAAGTGTGGCATGCTTCACATCCATGCTCAAGACTTTACGTGACATGTCTTTCAAACTCCCTAGGATACTTTAAAACCTTAGGCTCTGATACCAAGTTTGTAATGCCCTAGGAGTACACCCTAGACGCCATATGGTGCTTACAGTTCTGAGTGACCACAAGCTAACCTATGAGCTGGTACCTGTTATGAGCACTAAAAAAACTGAAATGAAGGGATACACATGTGTGGAAAAAAAAGTTGAATACTCCATAAGGTTTTAAAACATATCAAACATTTATGAATCTTAAGTCTGAAAACAACCATCTAAAAATAATAGTACAAAGACTATCAATAACAACTTATAATTAAATAACTAACCGAAAGTATCCGAAAGACTCTACTAACTGATTATGGAGTTGGTGGGACAAGTCCCCAACTAACCCCGACTGACTACTAATACTAAAATAAACATAATGATCCTTGGAACATGAGGACTCACCACTGCTGCTGCTATGGGTACGCTGAGATATCTAGGAGCGGTCGTGAACTTTAGAGTCCAAACCTATGATATGAAACATCATAGATCAAGAAACGAGTATGTGGTCAGTATTTGTGAATGTACTAGTATGCTAAATAGGGTAGGGATATTATGAATAAGTTCACGTGCATGAGAAATAACTGACTGTATGAATAGCATGAGGTACTAAGTAAGAATGCATGAAATCTATAGAGACTGATAATGCATGACCAAGCATAAAACATGTTCTGATAAATTAGTAAACTAAAACACTGAATGCTGGTACAAGATAGCTGATATCTATATTCTATGGCCAAACAAAACTGAAACTGATTTCTGAACTTAATATTGGACCAAGACTGTATGAACTATCATCTAACTGATATGCCCCAAAATGAGCTAATTGGGGTCTAACTTAGGACCCTAGTTAGAAGGGTGTCAATACCGAACCATGAGTACTAACACTAGCTGTTTGGATCTCCTGAAATATTATCCCGAAGGACTAAAGATGTCAAGCCTAAACTAATGGGTGACCCCTGAGAGGTAGTCAAGCCTAAACTAACAGGTGACTCCTCGTATCCTACGCTGGCTACATAGTTCTTAAATATAGTGACTGCTACTAACGAATTTTCCCAACTGACGGGGAAACCTCCATCCCTGCATTCACTTGATGCTAAATCCTACTCCCAACTAAAAGACTCTGAATACTGGATTGGATATGTTTAACTATTGATAGTAACTGGCTGAACTAATAATGCTCATAACTATTCTGAAATTATTCTGTAGACACTAAAACTATATAAACAACTAAATTTTCGGTATTCAAAACCCCAGGACTCGATGGCAATAATAGTAAGTTGATTCTAAAACTCTTGGGGATATAACATGTAAGCATTTATTCAAAACTTGTTCTTATAGTCATTTCGTCAAACTCTTGCAATTTGTGGCTTAAACTAAGCATGGGAAGTAGTTTTAAAAATTGTAGTAATAGAAGGATTTCAATTCTAAAGTCACCAACTAAGGCTTAACCCAACAAACACCACCATTATAACGTATGAAGTTTAATAACAATAATAATTTCATGTAAGCATGGTATAGAATCACAATTCATGAACATTCATAGTGAAAATTATATTAATCATGTAAAAATCATAACTATGAATTTAAATTGGGTTCTTGAATTCAATGGGTAATAAGGGACCATGGATAACCATCTAACATACCTTAATTGGAGGGTTTGTAAATATTCTTAGTGGATT
>NC_061120.1:19069374-19241089 GCF_002878395.1 Capsicum annuum | reverse complement strand
ATCTAACATACCTTAATTGGAGGGTTTGTAAATATTCTTAGTGGATTCCTTGAATCCTAGGAAGTCTGAAAGCCACATCTAGTAGAGTCTTGTGCATGAGTGTGTAGTGCACCACACTTATGAAGAAGAAGCTATGAGGCATTTTTAGGAAAAGTTTCCCTTCTTTCAGTATTCATATCATGTGAGTGAGTATAAACCCAAGTTATAGTATTAGTCTAATCATTTTCTTATATCTATTTACAAAACATGCCTCCCAAAAAAAATAATAGAAGGAGAATAGGAAATCAGCCAACCCCTCAGCCCGTTCAAGAAGATCCTCTAGATGAGAATGTCTCCCATGCAAAATTTAGTTCTTTATTTACTACCCTAGCCAATTTAGTGGCAGCCCAGAATAAAGGCCCATATACTATTTCGGCCAACCCAATAGCCAATACTACTACAGCTAAAATTCAGAACATTACCTGAATGATTCCTTCTATTTTTACCGAGTCTAAGTTAGAGGAGGACCCACAAGAATTTCTTGATTAGGTGCAGAAAGTCATAGATATTATGGGGGTGACAACTAGTAAGAGTGCTAAGTTGGACACACATCAGTTACAGGATGTGCCTCACTCATGGTTTAACCAGTGAAAGGCAGAGTGGGTCGATAATGCAGGCCCGTAGAATGGGAGAAGTTTACCACTGCTTTTCTGGATAGGTTCTTCCCACTGGAGTTGAGCGAAGTGAAGGTGCTGGATTTTATTAATTTGAAGCAACCAACATGATAGTGAAAGAGCATTCTCTCAAGTTTACTCAACTATCCAGATACGCTCCTTATGTGGTAGTCGATAGCAGATCCAAGATGATTAAATTTGTGTCGAGTATGTATAGCAGTATGGTCAAGGAGTGTAGGACCGCTATGCTAATTAAGGAGATAGATATATCCAATCTCATGGTCCATGCTCAGAAGATAGACGAGGCTAAGAATTGTGAGAAAAAGAGGGAGAATAAGAGAGCTAGAATAGGCAGCTTCAACTTCGCCCTTCAGTTCCACCCAAAATCCTTAGTTTTAGTTCCTTTCTCAGCCTATGCCCCAGTTCTAAAATTTAGAGACGACAATAAAGATAGGGAACCAGGCTCTAAACCTCACGGTAGTGTTAGCAGTGCCTGAACAAACCCTTTTTACCAAAAATATGGTAGAAACCACCAAGGTATTTGTAGGGGTAGTAGCGATGTATGGTTCAGATGTGGCAAGCCAGGCCACAGGGTCAGATATTATCCTTAGTCAGGTTCTTAGGGTTAGTATAATCTTCCTTCAGCTCAATCTGGTCTCCCAAATCAATAGGGTGCCACTTCCATTGCCACCAGTGGGCAACGCCCAAATAGACTCTATGCTCTTTAGTCCTGACAGGATCAGGAAATTTCTCATGATGTGGTTATTCGTACGTTACAAGTTTATCATTTACATATTTATGCTTTTTTAGATCCAGGAGCTTCCTTGTCCTTTGTAACTTATTATATAGTTGTTAACTTTGGAGTCAGTCTTAAAATTCTAGTAGAGCCTTTCTCAGTCTTTACCTCAGTGGGTAAGTTTATCATAGCCCAGCGGGTATACATAAATTGTCCGATTATGGTATCTCAAAAAGTCACTTCAGCAGACTTAGTAGAACTAGAGATGATAGATTTTGATGTCATTCTTGGCACGGATTGGCTTCATTCATGCTATGCTTCAATTGACTATATAAATAGAATTGTTCACTTTCAATTTCCGAATGAACCTATCCTTGAGTGGAGGGGTAGTACTTTAGCACTTAGGGGTAAACTTGTTTCTTACCTTAGGGTGAGAAAAATGATATCTATGGGATATGTATATCATCTCGTTTGAGTTCAATACTCTAGTTCAAAGACCCCTAACCTTTAATCAGTATCAGTAGCATGTGAATTTCCTGATGTGTTTCTCGAAGATTTTCCCAGAGTTCTTTTGAAAAGGGAAATTGACTTCAAAATTGACCTTCTCCTAAATACTCATCCTATCTCTATCCTACCATATAGAATGGCACCTACAGAACTCATAGAGTTAAAAAACATCTAAAGGATCTCCTAGATAAGGGATTCATCAGACCTAGCATTTCCTCGTGGGGCGCACTAGTTCTTTTCGTGCGTAAGAAAGATAATTATCTCAAGATGTGTATAGACTACCGTCAGCTAAATAAAGTCATGCTCAAGAACAAGTATCCACTTCCCAGAATCAATGAGTTGTTCGACCAACTTCAAGGTGCCAGCTACTTTTCTAAGATAAACCTTAGATCAGGCTATCATCAGCTCAGAATCAGAGAATGTGACATTCCAAAGATAGCTTTCAGGACTCGGTATGGTCACTTTGAATTCCTAGTCATGTCATTTGATCATACCAATGCCCCAGCAACTTTCATGGACTTGATGAATGGGGTGTTCAAGCTGTATTTGGACATGTTAATCATAGTCTTCATTGATGACATTCTTTTCTTCTCCCACAGTGAATATAATCATGTAGACCATCTCAAAATAGTGTTACAGACACTTAGAGCCCATCAATTATTTGGCAAATTTAGTAAATTTGAATTTTAGGTAAGGTCAGTAGATTTTCTTGGCCATAAAGTTTTCGGTGATGGCATTAGATTAGATCTTCAACAGACCAAAGCAGTGGAAAACTGTCCTAGACCTATTTCTCCGTCAAATATCAGGAGTTTCCTTGGTTTGGCTAGCTATTACCAATGATTTTTTGAAGGATTCTTTTCTTTTTCATCTCTCATGTCCAGATTAACTTAGAAGAAAGTCAAATTCCAGTGATCAGATTCTTATGAGAAGAGTTTTCAGGAGTTAAAGACTCGACTCACTACAACCCCAATTTTGACTCTACCAGATAGTTTAAATGGGTTTGTGGTATATTATAATAATTCCAAAAATGGGTTAGAGAGTGTTTTGATGTAGAAGGTAAGGTCATAATCTATTTCTCTAGATAACTTAAGCCCCATGAAAATAATAACCCCACTCATGACCTTGAGTTAGCAGCTGTGGTATTTGCCTTAAAGATTTGGAGGCATTATTTGTATGGGGTACATATGGGTGTGTTAACATACCACAAGAGCCTACAGTATGTATTTTCTTAGAAAGATCTGAATCTGCATCAGAGAAGGTGGTTGGAGTTATTGAAAGACTATGACATTAGTGTCCTGTACCATCTAGGCAAGGACAATATAGTGGCTGATGCTCTTAGTAGGATATCTATGGGTAGTATTGCTCACGTGGAGGATAATAAAAAGAAGTTAGTTTAGGAAGTTCATCATCTTGCCCGACTAGGTGTCCGCTTAGTCAATTCAGCAGAGAGAATTATGTGGGTGCAGAGTAGCTCAGAATTATCACTTGTTTTCAAAGTGAAGGAAAAGCAGGATAGAGATCCTATTTTAGTTAAGTTGAAAGAGTCAGTCAGAGAATAGAAAGTAGAGGTTTTCTCCCAAGGAGGAGATGGTGTATTGCGTTGTTAGGGTCAGTTATGTGTTCCAGGTGTAGATGACTTCAGGCAATGAATTCTCGCAAAAGCGCATGGTGCATGTTACTCTATTCATCTAGGGGCCATTAAGATGTACCGCAATTTACGGGAGATCTATTATTGGAGTGGGATAAAGAGAGATATTACAGAGTTTGTAGCTAAGTGCTCGATATGTCAGCAGGTTAAGATTGATACCAGAAACCTAGTGGTTCCATAAAAGAGTTTAGTATTCCCATGTGGAAGTGGGAGAAAGTGAACATGGAATTTGTGATGGGTTTGCCCGTACTCGTCATTAGCATAATTCAATTTGGGTTATTATGGATAGGATGACCAAATCAGCTCATTTCCTACCAGTTCATACCTCTTATTTAGGTGAGGATTATGCCAAGCTCTATGTTAGAGAGTTGGTTAGATTGCATGGAGTTTCATTGTCCTTCATCTCAGATAGAGGTATGAAGTTTACCTTTCATTTTTGGAAAGCCTTCCAAAAGGGTCTAGGCACCCAAGTTCACCTCAGTACAGCCTTCTATCCTCAGACAGATGGTCAAGCAGAGAGGACCATTCATACTTTAGATGATATGTTAAGGGCATGTGCCATTGACTTTAAGGGTAGTTGAGATTACCACTTTCCCTCGATTCAGTTCACGTATAACAATAGTTACCATTCTAGCAATCAGATGGCTCCGTTTGAGGTGCTCTATGGGAGAAGATGTAGATCTCCCATTGGTTGGTTTGAAGTAGGTGAGGCCACAGTGGTAGGGCATGACTTGGTATTTGATACCTTAGAAAAAGTTTAGTTGAACAGAGAAAGTCTTAAGACAACTCAGAGTTGATAAAAATAGTATGTAGATATGCGAAGAAAGGATCTCAAGTTCAAGATGGGTGACTATGTGTATTTGAAAATCTCTCCTAGAAAGGGAGAAAAAAGGTTTGGCAAGAAGGGGAAGATCAGTCTCTGGCATGTCGGTCCTTACCAAATTCTCAGCCATTTTGGAAAGGTAGCTTACGAGTTTGAGTTGCCTTAAGATTTATGGTCAGTCCATCCAGTGTTTCATGACTCCATACCAAAGAAATGCATAGGTAACCCATCAGTTGTATTCCCTATAGAGGGTGTAGATGTTCAGAACAGTCTCTCTTATAAAGAGGTTCCAGTTAAAATCCTTGATTATCAGATTCACGGACTGAGGGACAAAGAAGTTCCGCTAGTTAAAGTTCTATGATGGAATCAGTCTGCTGAGGGGACTACTTGGTTATATGAAGCAGATATACAGACCAAGTACTCTCACCTCTTCTCTGCAAACTCAGGCTCAGCTCAATGTACTAATTTTCCTTGAATTACTTAGTTCCATGCTCAAATTCTGTATCAGTTTAGCTGTATAGCATTCTCATATCATGCATACCTTCATAAAATAGCTCAATCATCTGTCATGTTTTCAGAACTCAGTCATACTTCAATTATGGATGTCAGTATGATAACTTAGTATATCAGTACTTTTAATCATGTAATCACGCTTCAGTTGTGCATGTTCAGTTCATATATATTTAATCTATCAGTATTCATATCTTAGTCAGTCTTATACGAGGACAAATGTTCCCAAGAGGGAGATATTGTAATACCCCACAAAATTCCAAGCTTAACTCAGTCCATTAAATCTTGAAAAGAGGTTCCAGACTTAGAAAATTTTTAGCTAAGTGTTTATACTTAGGAGTATTTTATCCTTCATAAATTCGCAATACTATTTCATGACTCTTATGACCTTAAAGTATCGATTCTTAGGTTTATTAATGATCAAGAATGTCAGTAGGTCACTTCGGGTAAGTTTTGAATTTTTTGAACATCATCTGAGGCACGTTTGGAAATCCAAAATAGTGGATTAACGTGATCTTGATGTGTCACATTGCCTATCAGGTCGATAAATATTTTGCTCAGCTTCAAGTACCAAATTCCATTGAGTCGACGCAAACTCGACGCATCATATTGCCCATCGCATCGACAGTTGATTTTTCCCCAGCTTTTAGTGCAATTCTAGTGAATCAACGTAAACTTGACATGGTGTATTTTTCATCCCGTTGATGCCACCGACATGGTGCGTTGATATACTCATCACTAGACACATTTTCATTCATTAAAAATTCACATCCAGAGGGGTATTTGGGTCATTAACCCACCCGTTTTTAGCCCCAAAACATAAAATCAAATGATCCTAGAGGCTAAATTGCTCACTTTCTTCCAAATTCTCTCAAAGTAACTCAAGAACAAATCCTAGGGATTTTAATTTCAAGAGCAAATCTTCAAGAACAACCCATCAGTCTTCACTAATTCAAGCATCCAGGTATGTGAAGTGTTCATCCAAGGGTTTCCTTCAGCCCTTAGAGTTCAAGAAACTCTTTTAAACTACAAGTTAATTGATTTTAGGAATTCCATGTGGGTATTGAGTGTATTCATGATTATGATGTTAATTGTCTTCTAATCCATGGTTTATTCCAAGTTTCATGTGAAAGTATTTATCATGTGTGTAGTATCATATGAATTCATGTTAAAAGCACTTGATTTTTGAATTAGGATTTGTAATTATGATGCCTATATGTTGTTTAGTATCATGTGCATAGATTATGTTTCTCAAGTGCTTAATAAATTGCTCATATGAATTAAATGTTAAAATCATGACATACTAGCATATGTGGAAGTTTACATCTTACAAGTGTTTGATAGAATGCCTCTATGAACGAGCTACGAGCAAGTGAACATTGTTATGTTTTTCAAGTTTATGCTATGCTTTACTTTTCATGCTATCGAGTCCTGGGGGTATTTGATACCCGAAAATCTAGTTACTTACCTAGAGTTATAGTAGTTATAGAACAGTCTCAGTAGTGTCACAATCAGAAGTATTCAATCAGTACAGAACACAGTAGATTCAGCCAGACAACAGAACTCAATAAACTTAGTCCCGTTCAGTTAGTTAACACGATCAGTAACAATTTAGTCCAGCCTAGTATAATTTAGAAATTAGTTTAGTGTCTATTCAGTTGGGAGTAGGATTCAACACCTAGTGAACTCAAGGATGGGGACTCTCCTGCCAATAGAAGGTGTGATCCTTGGAAGCAGTCCTTGCATTCCTAAACAATATATCCAACATAGGTTGAGACATTATCCTGCCAGGTGAGGGTTGATAAGGTGTTCTACCTGCCAGTTGAGGGTACCACCTTTCTCTTACAGAGCACCTGCCAGATAAGGGTGATTCTTCAGCTTGTCTTTACCCTTTGCACGATACTGACACCCTTCCAATTAGGGTTATAGGTTGTACCCTAATAAGTTTAGAGAGGATCATATTGGCTAGATAATTATCTTCCATAATTTTAGTTTCAGTCTCAGTATTAAACTCAGTTCAGTTCTACAGAATCAGGACTGTTAGACATAGGATCCTACCTCAGTATAGAACTTATTTCAGTTCTACAGAACCAAGACTATCAGAAAAAGTCACCCAACTATCAGTAATACAGTTATTAGTAAACTCAGATATCAGTTATTTAGTTATCAGAACTCAGTATCCAATGTGACTATGATATTAGACATAGTATATGTAAATATGTGCACAATATTGCATAATCAGTGTTTCATTAGTTTTAGTAATACATGTACCCTCATTCAGTTATATTCTTGTTACTCAGCCAGTTATTATTCATGCATATGAACACATGAATTCAGCCTTACCTTACTTAGCATACCACTACATTCAAAGTACTGACGTATGCCATTCTTTTATGCTATGATGTCTTATATCATAGGTTCAGACGCATGGGATCCTGACCACACTTAGCATTCCAAATTATCAGTAACAGATTTAGTAGTGAATCCTCATCTATCGAGGGCATGCTTTTATTTCAGTTCTCCATTTATCAGTAGTTCAGTAGTTGGAGTTAGTTGGTGTCTTGTCCCATCAACTTCACATTCAGACAGTTCAGTTAGAGGCTTTTCGGACTAGAGTATATCAGACAGATATTTAGTTTTCAGTATTCATTTATTAATATTCGGTGCTTTGGTTTCAGTTGTGAACCTTATGGCGACTTCAGCTTAATTTCTGCATTTATCTCATTATTATTATTATTATTATTGTTGTTGTTGTTGTTATTATTATTATTATTATTACTTTGTGATTATTTAGTGCTTACAGTAGATATCGGTCATAGGATAGCTTGTGGTCCTTTGGGGCCATAAGCACCATGTAGTATCCGAGGTGCAGACTCAGGACGTTACAGTATCTTTTATAAGGTATACACTTATTGGTCTAACTCAGTACAATACCTTTATAGGTATACACGCATGGTGAACTGCTTTATAGAAGAACAGATGATATAGACACAACTCTGAGAATTCACTCAAGAAAGAGAAAGATCTAGTCTTTTCTCTCATGTTAGTACCAAAACTGTGTACTTTAAAACCATAAGATCCTGTCTTAAAAAGCTGCATTCCTTTCTCTAAATAAAAGTTGTCAAATCCCTAGAAAGGTGAAGGTGTACCTATTAGAACCAAACACGTCATTTTCTCTAAATGGTCCTTAAAATAACAACGACTCCTATTCTATTTCAAATCATATCTCTAATCATCTACTTCAAAACTCGCCTCTCAGAATAAGATTTTTTACTCTCACAAAAGCTCCAAATAAATGAAATTCCTACTCTCTAAAGCCCTACTAAATAATCAAAAAATGTTCAAACCTCGTCACCTCTGTTTGAAAAACTTGAAATCAATAATCCTGATACCTCTTTGTCCAAAATAGTAGAAGATTCTTCTTCTAATCTTCTCAAGAATCAAAAGTCGTTCGACTCTCTACATCTTTCCTTGAAATTCCTAATTCTCCAAATTAAGTAATTTTAGAAGAAACTTCAAACACCATATATGTCAAAAAATTAAGAAATTAGAGTATGAAATGGAAGGAGTCTTACCTTAAATTCATTGTTAATCGCAAATATAAATGTTAAACAAGCTTTTGATTCACCCCAAGAGTCAATTTAAAGTTACCAATCCTTTATAGGGCTTCTAGGGTTCAAAAGGAAGTGAGGAATGCCCAAAATTCTACCAAAAAGGCCTTTTTATATGAGCTTAAATGTGGCCCACAAGGTCAAAACTTGTTTTTGATCTCCCGAACTCATTGGGACTCCATTTTTTGAAAACAAACTAATGAGCCCACTAATTTTCAATGTTTCGGATGCATTAGTGAAGTCAAATTTTCCATAAGATGTAATTTAGGTCACTTATGGGTCCCACACCCATATCTTCAGATTTTTAACTTTTTGACCAATGGGTCAAAATGAGCTTGGGTGCAGTGGGATCCGAACCAAGGGTCTATCTTTCCTAAAATCAATATTAAAGATATGTTGGTGCTATCATAATTTGCATACAAAATTATTTTACTGAAGTTTTAACTTGGTGTCCATTTGGAATTAGCTAAGACTTCTAAGCGGGAAATTGGCCTTAAAAACCAAATAAACTGCCTAAGAATCGAAGTATCTGTTCCAGAAAGTCATAAATTAATTGGGGCAGTTATGGAAAAGCTATAATGATGAAAATAAGTAGGAATACAGAAAATGACCTGAAGGGTCATTACAACATCCATTACTAAGGAACTTTTATCCCCAAAAGTTATGGTTAAAGAAATACCTGAAGTCTCGAACAAGTGAGGATACAAGGATTGCATCTCACTCTCGATATTCCAAGTAGACTCCTCCACTAGGTGGTACTTCCACTGAACCTTAACTACATGAATCACTCTAGTATGCAACTGCTTCACATCACTAGCCAAACTAAGCATGAGCTCCTCTACATAGATCAATTGCTCATCTAACTAGACTGAGTCCGACCTAAGAACATGAGATGTGTCAGTAATATTATTCTATAACATAGACACATGACAACTGGATGAACAGCTGCAAAATTTGGTGGTAAATCTAACTCATAGGCCACCTCACATACTACGTAGAGAATCTCAAAAATGCCAATATACTGAGGGTTGAGCTTATACTTCCTTATGAACCTCATCACACCGCTTATAGGTGAAACATGAAGAAAAACATGATCATCAACTCTAAATCTTAAGGCATGGAGTCTACGATCATCATAAGCCTTCTGCTTACTTTGGGCTACTTCAGCCTATCCTGAATCACCCTGACTCTATCCAATAAGTCCTGAAGTAAATTCATACCATGAGATTGTCACAATTCAAGGCTAACCCCTAGTCGCGAAAATAGTGCTTACAGTCACAAGTGACCACAAGCTAACCCATGAGCTGGTACCTACTGTGAGCACTGAGTAAACTGATAATAAACAATATATATGGAAAAACAACTGATAATGCCATAAGGTTTTAAATTCTGAAAAATGATTAAATCATAGATCAGAAACGTATGAAGACATACTAAAAAGACTGATAAAACAATTGATAAACCAACTAACTGTCTGAATGTCTAAAAAACCTCTAACTGACTAACTGTGGAGTTGGTGGGACAAACCCTCGACTAATTTCAACTAAATGGAAATACTAAACTACTGAGATAAACTAAAATGAAACAATTATTTCCTCGATAGAGGAGGACTCACCACGACTGTTGTTACTGATAAGATGAACTGTCTAAGCGCGGTTAGGAAACTATGCATCCAAACCCATGATAGAAGATATCATAGCGTGAAGAAAAGTATACAGTCAGTACTTTGAATGTATTGGTATATGAGATGAGGTCAGGCTAAAATGCAAGGGTTAACTATTCATGCAATAATGACTGGCAGAGTAGCATGAGATAACTGAGTATGCATGCTTGAAAATTGAAATACTAAGAATGCAAGACCAAACATATATACTTTTTTGAAATAATCTATAAACTGGAATACTGAAATCTTATCACTGAATAAATAAAAGTCTGTATGTTGTGGTCAAGCAAACATGAACTAAGTTCTGTACTAAATAATGAACTATGACGATGGGAGGTATCATCTAACCGACATTCTCTAATCTAAATTAATCAGGGTCCAACCTGTACCCTAGTTGGAAGGGTGTTAGTACCCTGACATGGGTACTAACACATGGCTAAGTGAATCCACTCAACTAGTGTCCTCAAGGACTAAGAAGTCAATCCTAAACTGGCGTGTGACCCATAAAAGAATATCAGTCCTAAACTGGCAGGTGACATCTCAAAGAATGCCAGTCCTAAACTGGCCGGTGATATCTCATAGTCCAATGCTGGCTATGTAGTTCTAGAACTTAGCGACAACTTCTAAGGACCCAATCCTAGATGGTGGGTGAGCACCCACCCCTAGGTTAGCTTGGTGCTAAATTCTCATCCCAACTAAACTGACACCGATTACTGGACAGAACTAAGCTTAACAGAACAAACAACTGATCATAAATAACTGACTGAACAATAATGCTCATGGTATTTCTGAATTCATTTTGATGATACTAAAATTATGTAAACAAATAGGTATCGGGTGTTCATAACCCACCAACATTGAATGGAAATAATAATACGGACATATAAAAGCTTTGAAACAATAGTAGGGGATCATTGTTCAAAATCCAACGCTTAGGCATTTCATCAAACAAATGAGAGTCTTGAACTTAAACAAGGGAATGGGTAAATCATGTGATAATAACATAAGTACAATAATAAAATAATGAATTAGGGATTTTAACATGAAGATTTCATCATTTAAACATGTAAAGCCCCGTTCCATCAAAACACTTGTAAACACAATACGTAAATCAAAATTCATAAGAAATTAATGGAGATAATTCGTTATAAACATGTAAAGTTCATCCTTTAAATCTTACAAATAGCTTCTTGGACTCCACGGTTGAAAAAGTCCCATGGATGGACATCACACATACCTTAAACCCTTAAGCTTGAAAGAAGAATACCAATTCGGATGCTTTCTTTAAAGTTCTTGGATTGGAAAACTTAAATTCTTCATTTCCTTGGAGAGAAAGGAATGGAATTTTATGATCTTGGGGAAGGGGTAGGGTTTTTTTTAGAGGAGATTGGAGAATATAGGTAGATAATTCCCTAACTGATGCTTTAAGTCATGGATTTATGAATTGGGTTGAGGAGAAAAGACGTAACTGCCCTTAGGAAATTAAATTCATAATGGAAATGCAGATTAAAAGGGTACCGCGGTTAGTGTCTCATTGCTATAAGCAGCGCGACACAATGCTATCATGGTGAACTGTTGGAATCAAAATCCAAAAACGACCCAATTCTTATCCAAAAAATCCAAAACTTCCCCGAGATATGCTTCTTTCACCCCTGAACATGAATTAACTCAAAAATCTATGTCTCAGGGTGGGAAGACCAATTTAAAAATCCTAGAAATTAAGAGGCCTTAAAAATGACTAAGTCCCTAATACTTAGTTAAATTTTTAGGATTTAAGCTTCTTATGGATGCAACTAGGAGCAAAACTGAGCCAAGAATAATACGGGGTATTACAGAAGTCTCACTTAGAACTCTTAAACCATCCTATCGAAGAACGAAATCTCGTACTATACATGGCCTCATAACACACCATCTCAATGCTTGAATGATAGCTGTTGTTATAAGTAAACTCTGCTAATGCTAAGTGTTGATCCCACTGTCCTCCAAAATCCATAACAGAGGCTCGGAGCATCTCCTTGAGCAACTAAATAGTCCGCTCGAACTGACCATCTATCTATAGATAAAAAGTTGTACTAAAATCCACTCGAGTACCCAACTCCTCCTGAATGCCCTTCAAAATCTCAAAGTAAATACAAAACCACAATCTGATATGATACAAATGGGTAACCTATGAAAAAAAACTATCTTTCGAACATAAATCTAGGCTAATCTCTAAACACGGAAAGCTATCTGAATAGGAATAAAATGTGCTGACTTGGTCAAACAATCCACGATAACCCAAACACCATCATGACCATGGGGAGTATGAGGTAAACTACTAATGAAATCCACAGTAATCCATTCCCATTTCCACTCAGGAATGGGAAATCTTTGAGTCGGTCCACCTAGACACTGATGCATGACCTTAACCTGCTAAAAACATAGGCAACAAGCCACAAAGTCTTCCATATATCTCTTCATCCCTTTACATCCGTAATACTACCTCAGATCACTATACATCTTATTTGTATCGGGATAAATAGAACATCTATAGCTATGAGTCTCATGAAGAATTAACTGTATCACATAAGACGGGGAATACAAACACAACCATGAAACCTCAAGATACCCTCGAAATCAATAATTTACCTCCAAGACTCACTACTAACCACATTGTCATAGAGAAAATGCAACCTGCTATCCTCATACTGATGATCATGAATCTGCTCAAATAGGGAGGATCTCACCTCTACACAAGCCAAAATCCTTGTAGTAGCTGAAATATCAAGGTGAACAATTAAGTTGGCTAAGGACTAAATGTCCCTTGCCATAGACCTTTGAGAAACTGATATACATGCCAAGCTACCCATACTCATTGCCTTGCGACTAAAGGCATACACTACCACATTCTCCTTACTCGGATGATATAGGATGGAAACATCATAGTATATTAACAACTCCATCGCTCTATGCTGGAAAGCATTAAGCTCTCACTAGGTCATAAGATTCTGAAGGCTATGTTGATCGGTGAAAATCTCACAATGCACACTATACAAATAATGCCTCCAAATCTTGAGCACCAAAACTATCAGCGCCAACTACAAATCATAAGTAGGGTAGTTGCGCTCATTCACATTAAGCTATCTAGAATCACAAGCAATAACATGACCCTGCTGCATCAAAACACAACCAAGACCAACACCAGGAGCATTACAAATCATGGTGAATCCCTCACACTCAACAGGAAGAGCTAACACTAGAGCTAAAGTAAGATAATCCTTGAGCTTTATAAAGCTCAACTCACAATACTCAGACCATCGAAAAGGAACTTCCTCATGTGTCAATCTATTCATAGGATCTGACATAGTCGCAAAACTCTCAACAAAGTGTCTGTAATAACCGACTAATCTAATGAAATTGTAAACCTCAGTAGGAGACGTAGGCCTAGCCTAATCACAAAATGCACAATATTAACCGGGTCTAGCATAATACCAGCCTTGGACACCACATATACAAGAAATGCCACTGACTTAAGCCAAAACTCACAGTTAGATAACTTGGCAAAAAGCATATGATCTCACAAAGTCTGGAGCACGACTCTCAAATATTGCGCTTGCTCCTCACTACTTATTGAATGATCCAAATGTCATCAATGTACATAATAATGAAAGAGTTTAGATAGGGTCTAAATACACGGTTCATCAAATCCATGAATGCAACTAGGGTATTTGTTAACCCAAAAGACTTAAATAAAACCTCATAATGACTATAACGGGTCCTGAAAATTATCTTCAGGATATCCTCAACCCAAATCCTCAATTGATGGTAACCAGATCTCAAGTCAATCATAGAAAACACTACTATAACCTAAAGTTATTCAAACAAATCATTAATATGAGACATATGTTAACGATTCATCGTTGTCATTTTATTAAGATACCTATAATCAATATACATACGCATCAAACCAGCTTTCTTCTTTATAAACAAAATAGGAGCTCTCATGGGGACACACTCAATCTATTATAAAACCCTTACCAAGAAGATCCTAAACATGAGAATTTAGCTCCTTAAGCTAGGCAGGATCCATATGGTAAGGTTCCAAAGAAATAGGTTGGGTGCCAAGCTCAAGGTAAATAGAAAACTCAATCTCACAGTCAAGGAGAATACCAGAAAGTTGATAGGGAACATATATGGAAACTCAAAAACAGCAGGAACAGAGTCAAACAACAAACTCTCTACATGAGTATCACATATTGAAACTCACAACCTCTTGATATAAATCTTCTAAAACAAATATAAGAAATAATCCCCGTCGGTTTGAGGCTAACCACTGCCTGCCACATTTTTGGGGGTATAACAGGCATAGCTAAGGTAACAATCTTGGCAAAATAATCTATGACTGCATGATAGTGGGATGACCAATCTATGCCCAAAATTTCTTCAAAATCTAGTATTCCAGAATAATAAGATAAACATAAGTGTCAACATAATGAAAAATCATAACACATGATCTAAATAGTCAATCCACTACTAAAGAATCACCCACGGGAGTAGATACACACAGTAGCATGGATAATAAATCACTAGTCAAATCCAATCATGATTTATAATAAATAGATACATATGAATAAGTGGATCTGAGATCAAATAAATAAAGAGACAACTTGCAGTACACAAAAATTATAGATGTCATAATAACATCTGAAGTCTCAACCTCGGGTCTTGCAGGTACTACATTCAATTAACCATGCCTACTTCTTGGCTGGGCACCTAATGAAACTCCTATCCTACCTGCTTGAGTACCACCTCGAGCACCTTTATAACCACATTTGTGACCTTACGAACCACCTCTACCTATGGGATAAACTACTCTACTAGGTGTAGCACCTTGGGCTGAAAAAACCATCTTCCCATGACTAGGTTACTCTAGCGAATAGTGACCAAGAAGTCCACAAGTATAAAACAAATCATGAGTAGAACCAAAACCAATAGATCTAGCTAACCCAGAATAACCACCACATCTAGCATGACTCAAAAATAAACCCCTCAGGGACTGGTCACTGCCTTTACTAGGGAGACCACTAGTGCAAAACTGACCCCAATCCATAGTCTGAAAAGCTTCCTGCATTGGTCAGTTAGTCTAACTCTGAGGCTGAAAAGATGGATATGGAGGATACCTAAGATGAGAACCACCACCTCTAAGGCAGGAACCACTATGAGCCCTACTAAATCTACCCTGGAATCTAGGTCTCTTATCACGACCCTTACAACTCTCCCTTTGCATGTCCTCCATCATATAAGCATGACCAAAACCTTAGAAAAAGTCCTACTTACAAAAACTAGACTTTGAGTAGCCATCGGAACAGGGAGTCTCAACCCTCTGACATATCTTCAAACTTTCTCATGCTCAGTGTCTAAAATAAAAGTTGAATGTTTAGCAAACTCATGAAATGGGCCTTATACTCAGCGACTACCATGGAGCCCTACTTCAGTCTGGAGAATTGATCCCTCAGTCGATCCCTAAGACTATGCAGCATATAATTCTCTAAGAATATCTCTGAGAACTGAGTCCATGAAAAAGAAAAAGATCCAACTAGTCTAGAATCCGTGTGACCCTTCCACTAGTTACGAGCAAATAAATATAAATTAAATGTGGTGTAATCCATACCACAAAGCCTATCCCCAAAAGCAATAAAAAACTCAAATGCATCCTCTATAGGAGCACCAGAAAACTGTAATGCCCCAAGTCAGTACTCTGAATGCTACATGGTGCTTACAACCCCGAAGGATCACAAACTAACCCATGATTGATATTTACTGTGAGCACTGGATAATAATACTAAAATAAATGCAGAATTAGGCTGAATTTCCATAAGTTTCAAAATCTAAAAACATATAAATAATAACATCTAGTGAAAACATCTAAAAACTAAACACTTTCTAAACTAGTATAGTCTGAAAGCCTCTACTGAACTATCTGAATATGGAGTTTATGGGACAAGCCCGCAACTAACTCCAGCTACTGAACTACTGATAAACTAAAATACTAAAATAAAGTATGCCCTTGATAGATGAGGACTCACTACTAAATTTATGACTATTGACTAGATCTGTCTAAGCGCAGTCCGGAACCAAAGCATCCAAATCTATGATATAAGAAATCATAGCACAAAGAAAGAGTATGCATTAGTACATAGAATGTACTGGTATGCTAGAGGAGGTAAGGCTGAATGCAAGGGTTCATATGCATGAGCAGTAAGTAACTGAATGATATAGAGTAACTGGGTATGAGAGTACATGGATAACTGAAATTACTGTAAGTACTAAGTACGTAATACTGTGCACATACATATATATATACTATATCTGAGCTTTTCTGAAGCTAAGTACTAAGTTTTGATAACTGAGTAACTGATAGCTAAAGTTACTAATAATTAAATTACTGATACTGAGTGTCTGTGTCTGATAGTCCTGATTCTGTAGAACTGAACTGAGTTCTAGACTAAGACTGAAACTAAGACTAAAACAGAGACTGTGAGAGGTAATTATCTAACTGACATACTCCAAATCTGAGCTGATAGGGGTCTAACCTGTGATCCCAGTTAGAAGGGTGATAATATCGTACCATAGGTACTAAGACTGGCTATGGGGTCAGTCCTAATCTAGTGGGTGACCCCTAGGACCAGTCCTAAACTAGCGGGTGATCCCTGAGTATGTCAGTCCTATCTAACGGGTGACACCTCATAACCTATGCTATCTAGGTAGTTCTAGAACTTAGGGATTTCTTTTAGGGACCCCCATCCTTAGGCTCGTTCAGTGTTAAATCCTACTCCCAATGTAAAGGCACTGAACTAATTATACTTAATAGGACTTGATTGATATTGATTTTTCCTGAGTTCTTTAACTGACTGAGTTCTACTGAGTTCTGTAGCTAAATTAATTCTACTTATCATGACATGACTGATACTATTTTGTAACTGACACTAGCTCTAAATAAATAGCTAAATTATCGGGTATTAACTACCCCTAGGACTCTATAGCATAAAAGAAAGGCACAGCATAATCTTGAATAGCATAACCATGTTCACTTGGTCATAATTCATTCATAGAGACATTTCATAAAATACTTGTAATGCATTAACTTGTACATGAATGGGGAAGACATGTTACCATGTTGTAATGGCATTATTTCATTCTCATGGGCAATGTATATAACACATGGGAGTTATAATGGAATCATTAAATCACAAACACTTAGGGCTGACATGGTTTCAACAATAAACTTGTAAATTAAATGGTTTATCATGAATATCATGTAAATCAACACATACTAGGATCAATTCATGAATCTTGTAATTTAATTCATGGATTAAAACCCAATAATAACATGAACATGAATTCAATTCAACTAAATCATGAAAATTCATAAATACACAATCTTTGTATTTTAAAAAGGGTTCTTGGACTTCATGGGTGAAAGCAGGCCATGAATGAACAACACATCTTATAAGATTCTTTCTTGAAGGTTTTTGGAAAAAATTCTTAGACTTGTTCTTTAATTCTTGAACTAGGGTTTTTTTTGACTCTTTAAGAGAGAATGATATATTTATTGAGAGAAAGTGAGGGAATAATGGCATAATAGGGTATTTAGGGCATATTTTTGTGTTTAAGGCTGATTTGGGTTATGGAAAAATACCTTATTACCCCTGGAAAGTTTTTAAAAATTGTCACTGAAAACTCGATTTGGGCACCTGGTGCGATGCAGGACAATCGCATTGTGCCATTGGAAACTGACAACTGCAAACTGGAAGCTTGGCGCGACGCAGTACAATCGTGTTGCTTCACTGTATGAGAATCTAGCCCTTGGAAAGACTAGCCATTATTGTAGAGCAATACCAGAAATTGACAAGTGGGAAATTAGCTAGTAGCGCAATCCGGTGGTAACGTATTGGCTCACTAGAAAATAAAAATTTCTATTTGGACTGCCTCTGTGATGCGCTGAAGTACCAGGTGGTAAACTATTTCACTAAATGGTCCTAAATCTTCGCCCGAGTATCGAATTTGGGAAAATTTTATATCATTGGAAAGATGACTGAATTTTCGATGCATTGGTGAGCTCTATGCTGAAAAATACTGAGTATTTAAAAAATTATATATAGGATAACTCATGGACTGAGAGTTAATTTAAGCTAGGGAAGTACGGGGTATTACAATATCTCCCCATTGGGAACATTCATCCTCGAATGAGACTGATTAAGCTGAGGAACACTAACAAACTGAGTTTACACACTGAATATGTATATCTGATGCATGGAATACATGACTGAATTGATTCATGCATGCATGACTGGATATACAATGGTAATTGATACTAAGATTATAACTGTAACTGGATCATGGAACTGAGTAAATCTAAGGAAGACCATCACCTTAAGCTTAGAATACTAATGAACCTGAGATTATTTACTGAACATGTATGGATGGGAACATGAGGACATACTGAATCTGAAGTATGATATATGAACCGAATACCATAAAATAAACTAATTTCTTGAATACATGTCATGCCATGGAATGGCCATACAGCTGAGATTAGAATGAGAGAGTCAACTTATGAGTACCCATTACTTCAAACTGGATCTTGTTATGTGAAGAAAAATTAGGAGGTTTAGGACATGAAATCTTGAAAGTTATAGTGCATCTCCCTTTTGGGACATTATGTCCCCCGAAGAATGCTGACTTGGCTGGGATTCTGAGGAAAACTGAGATGATACACGGGCACCTACGAACTAATTCGTGACTAAATATTTGGGATCTGGGACTAAGGCATGATACATGAACTGGGTTGAACTCATAACTACTAGAATGCTCTATCTTGGAATAGTTATATTCTTGAAACTTCAGATAGTATGACTGGGTGGAAAGATGGGGAAACTGCTCTTAACATGAAAAATTTACTCTCTCCCTTCTAAAAAACTGCTCATCACTATATCATTTATTAAGAAGAGTTTATTAAAGGTTAAAACATGAGGACCTGAAGTATGAATGGACACTATACCGAACTTGACACTTACCTGATGCTTGAGGAATAAAACATCAACCTGATGCTTGAGGAATAAAACATCAACCTCATGGATTTTATCAAGAGATCTAAACTGAGGATATATATGAAATAAATCTAAATTTATCTGATCATTAAGAGTATAGCATACTTCAAGGGACTGAGCTTACTGTAGAGCATGGGTGAATGAGTCATGAGATGTATAACCTGAGTTTGGAGTTTCGGTGTTCAGGGAACGTGATTCATAATAATGAGTGAACTGAAACTGCTCATACTAGGAACTGTAACCATATATTATTTTTTATAATGTGCATAAAAAGGAGCTATGATCATAGAACTGACATGTACTGCGTGAGTAGATATTGTGATAGCCGAAGTGTAAAACTTTGCACTGAGGTAAGGACAAGTTGGGCATCAACCTCTCCCACTGCTTTTCTGCACATACCAACATTACTACTAAAATCTGAAAGTCTAACTTGGCTACTTGTTTTACTATCTCCCCCTTGGCTTAAAGCAGTTAGTCTAAGTTTGTGAACTACTTAATAAACTCTAAATTGAACTGAAAACCACTTTACTCTAGAGCCTGAGATATAACAATACTCATAAACACTAAACTTATTTTGAAGGAATACTCTTGATAATGTAAGGTCCACTGCTAATACTTTCTTCTGATGCATGATTCTTAGCTTTCTATGGCCCCAACAATCATCATGTAGAAACCTCAACACTGACTAACTTAGAATTCTCGACTTCTTTTTCTACTAGGTCAATCTAGAGATTCAAACTTAAATCAACTAAAATAGAGGTACTACCCCTTCATTCAAGGACTATTTCATCAAGAAACTGAAATTGAATGACTCTATTACTGAACTCAACTGAAGGAATTTTTTTGAACACTAAAACCGAGCAATTTTTATATACTTATCAGGCTATGATAAACTAACCCACTAGGGTAAAGATCGAGAATAGTTCTATTAAGACATCTAGTTTGACTTTGAAGTCGATTGCTTTGTAAAGAGTTACAAAAGATAGATAAGCTCCATGATCTAATAAGGCATCAATATGTAAATGGAAGATCTGTAACATACCAGTGACCACATAAAGCCTATTTGGGCATTGCCCACTAGGAGAATTAGAAGTAGCACCGTGCTGATTTGGGCGACTGGACTGAGCTGAAGGACGGTTGTACTAACTCTATTGGCGCAAATCTTTTCCCCTCTGAGCCATTACTCTATACTCTCGCATCCTACGGCCTGGCGTACCACATCCAAAACATACATCACGGCTAGCTCTATATGCACTTAGGAGATGCCTACCATATTCTTCGCAAAGAGGATGGGTACGACCACTGCTCATACTATCATAGGTTTTGGAGCCTGGTGCCCCATCATGTCTGTCATTCTTGAACTTTTGTACTGGCGTACTAGCTGAGGACGGAAATAAAACTAAAGTTTTTGGATAAAACTGGGGATGATTACCGCCTTCTGACATAGGCAGATTAAAATTGAAACTACCTGTTCTAGCTTTCCAATTCTCGCTCTCCTTCTTCTTAAGCTTCTGCTCCTCAATCTATTGAGCATGGACCATAATCCTAGAGATATCAATCTCTTTAATCAACATCTTAGTTTTGTACTCCTTAACCATACTATCTCATACCTCATATACAAATTTGCTCATTCTGGACCTGTTGTCTGCTACTATATGTGGAGCATACCTGGCTAATTGAGTAAACTTAAGGGAATACTCTTCCACACTCATACTGCCTTGCCTGATATTATGAAACACTAACTCCTTAGCTTCTCTCATCTCTTAGAGAGAATCTATCTAGAAAAGCAGTAGCAAACTCTTCCCACTCTATGGGCTCTGCATCTGTGCCCCTTTCTACCTTCTACTACTTAAACCACGTATGACCTATATCTTGTAGCTGGTAGGTAGCTAACTCAGCACTCTCACTGGAAGTCACTCCCATAATATTTGTGACTTTTTGAACCTGATCAAGGAACTCCTGTGGATCTTTTTCTAACTTAGATCCTGAGAATAGGAGAGGGTTAATTTGGGTGAAGTCCTAAATCCTAGTTGCAGCAGTATTGTCCACTGGGTTGGCCTAAATAGCAGTTGATCGTTCACTCTGAGCTGCTACTGAATGGGCTAGAGTAGTGAACATAGCTCTAAATTCTATATGGGAGACATGCTCGTCCAGGGGATCTACCTGAACGGGCTGAGGTGCTGAGTGGTTTCCTATTCTTCTTTCGTTGTTCTTTTTGGGAGGCATGTTCTACAAATGGAAAGAAGAAACGAATCACACTGAGATTTTAACTTGAGCTCATTCTCACTCACACGATATGAATACTTAAAGAAGGGAAAATTTTCCTAAAGCATCTCATAGCCTCCTGTCCATAAGTGTCGCACGCTATACACCCATGCACAAGACTGTACTAGATTGGGCTTTCAAACTCCCTAGGAGTTTGTTGAACCTTAGGCTATGATACCAAGTTTGTAGCACCCCGAGTGTATACATCGAATGCTACACGGTGCTTTCGACCCCGAAGGATCTCAAGCTAAACCATGACTGATATCTGTTGTAAGCACTGAATAATAATACTGAAATAAATATGGAATTAGGCTGAATTGCCATAAGTTTAAAATCTAAATACTGATAAATAATAACGTCTAGTAAAAACATCTAAAAACTAAACACTATCTGAACTGGTATAGTCTGAAAACCTCTTTTGAACTGACTGAATATAGAGTTCATGTGACAAGCCCCCAACTAACTTTGGCTAATGAACTACTGATAAACTAATATAATAAAATAAAGTATACCCTTGATAGATAAGGACTATGTAACACCCCGAGTATGTACCCTGGATGCTATATGGTGTTCAAATCCCAAAGTCCCACAAGCTAACCTATGACAGGCAGCTGCTGGAAAAATTGCATAATAAATACTATAAAAATGCAAAAATAGGCAGAAACTTACCATAAGGTTTAATATTGTAAATATTACTAAATAAAGTATCATAATACTAAATCTAAACATCAATACTGAAAAATAGAACAACTGTCTTAAAATACTCTAGTCTGAAAAAGCCTCTGACTGTCTGAATGGTAGAGTTAATAGGACAAGCCCCCAACTAACTTCATCTACTAAAATAAAACTGAAGTACTATAAATAATAGGCATGTCCTCAAACTATAAGGACTAACCACTACTTTAAAAGTTGAGAATCTGGACTGCTAAGGGTACTCTAGAGCCCATGCGTCTGAACCTATGATATAAGACATCATAGCATAAAGAAAAGCATGCGTCAGTACTTTGAATGTATTGGTATGCTTAGTGAGGTAGGCTGAAATGCATGGGTTGGTAAGCATGAACAAAAATAATTAAATAACATGAGTATGACTGAGTAAGAGTACATACATGAACACATAGACTGTAACTGAGATCGTGCTAATACTGAGTACTGAATTGAAAATTGATAATCGATATCTGGGTTTAGGAATACTGTATTATTAGTTATCTAAATGACTGTCTCTGACAGTTTTGAGTACTGTGGAACCATACTAGTTTCGTACTGAGCTGAGTGACTATGTATAATAGTCCTGAATCTGTAGAACTAAACTGAGTTCTATTTTGAGACTCAGACTAGAACTGCGACTTTGAGAGGTAATTATTTAACCAACATACCCCTTCTCTAAATAATTTGGGGTCCAACCTACAAACCCAGTTGGAAGGGTGTCAATACCATGCCATTGGTAAATATAAGCTATGAGTTAACCCTCTCTGATAGGAAGCTCTTCCATCAGCCCTCGCTAGCAGGATAACTCAGATGATAAGTATCAACCCTCATAATGTCTAAGAGAAAGATACCTCAACCTATGATGGCTACATAGTTTTATAATGCAGGGACTACTGCTAAGGGTCAAACCCTCTACTGACAGGAATGGCTTCATCCCTGAGTTAACTTGGTGCTTAATCCTACTTATAACTGAATAGACACTAAACTGATTTCTAGTCTGTACTAGGCTGGAATGAATGGTTACTGAGATTACTATTTAGCTAAACTAAACTGAGTTCACAAAGTTCTGTTGACTGATGGAATACTACTGAATTCTGTTAGTTGACTGAATTTACTGAGGTCTAAAATGGTTACTGAATTAGACTGGACTAATATAAATTGTACTGGGTTTTCCTGATTTCTGTAACTGACTGAGAGTACTACTAATCGTGTGGTGACTGATACTCTTCTATGGCTGACCATGTCTCTAGGTAATCAGCTAAATTGTCCGGTACAAGTACCCCCAGGACTCCATAGAATAAATTAAGAGACATGGCCTAACATGAAATATATACACTAAGAACTTGATCATCATTCATACATTGGGGCATTTTGATGAACAATTGCATGATATAACTTGCACATAAACTAACTTGACATGATTTCATTCTCTTAATAGGTCACATGGATAATTTATCAAGCACTTGGTGAGCAAAGAATATGCATATAGTATTGAACAACAAGTGAGCATCATAATTCATCTCTAATTTTACAAGTCAAGGATTTATCATGGATTCACATGAATCTACACACATAATGATCAATTTCACACGAGATACATATATATAGTCATAAATTAGGAACTTAATCTAAATAGTAATCATGGATACACTTTAATTCCAACCATGGAAATCATAAAATCAATTACTTGAAGTTCAAAAGAGATTGTTGGACTCCAAGGGTTGAAGGAACCCTTGGATGAACACTTCACATACCTATGTTGAATAATTCCTGAAAGTTTATGGTTGAATCTTGCGTTCTTGATTTGAAATTTAAGCACCTAGGGAATTTATTCTTGACCTAATTAGAGAATGAATGAGTATGTTTGCTCTCCAAAGGGATTAATTTCATTTTTTAGGGGCTGAGGATCAAGTTAAAAATACCTAAATTCCACCAAGAATGCGGTATTTTAATGACTGAAAATTGTGAAACCGATGCACAGGTCAACACGGCGTGTCGATGACATCAACGCGATAGCCAACGCATCACGCCATGTTCGTGTCGATTCACAGGAATTGGATGCTGGTAGCTGGGGAAAATATTAATCAATGCGATAGTCAATGTGGCATACCAAGATCGCATTGATCCACTATTTTGGGATTCCAACGGAGCTTCAAACGAAGTCCAAAAAATCCAAAACTTGTCCAAAAACACCTACGAACATTCCAAATCATAAATCTACCTAAACATCAACATTTAATGGACGTAAAGGTCGCAAAATGAGATTGTCAATTTTTTTAGGATAAAATGACGCGAAGTCTGAGTACTTAGCTAAAATATTCTAAGTCTGGGACCCCTTGACAAGCCTAAAGGACTGAATTAAGCTTAGGATTTTGTGGGGGATTACATTATCTCTCCCTTGGGAATATTCGTCCTTGAATGAGACTGTTGAGATTGAGAATGCTTAGAGACTGACTTATTTGCCAGCCATGAACATCTAGAACATGACATATGTCTGATATTACCAGTATTATGAATTATCATACTGAACATGGATATCTAATGCATGAATATAGCTGGACATAATTCATGAATACATGACTGGGATTACTGATAAACTGAATCTATATACTGAACATGCATATCAGATGCATGGATACATGACTGAACTGGCTCATGAATGTATAGTTGAACATGCAATGGAAATGATACCATATTTGTAACTGAAATCTAAACATGAAATTGATTAAGCTTAAGAAAACTATTACCTTGAGATGAGTCTAGATTAGCGGAGAATAGATGAGGATACTTGGTTTGCATGTCTGTTTTTGCTTCCCAAGTAGCTCCCTCAACAGGCTGATTTCACCAAAGAACTTTGACTAAAGGAAATTCTTTGTTCCTTAGATAGTCAAGGATTTCGACTAGGATCTCTTCATAAGAGAGGCTATTCTGAATAGTTTTTCCCTCAATAAGGACTATGGATGCTGGGTCACCTATGCATTTCTTTAGCAAGAAGACATGGAACACTGGATGAACTGAAGATAAATCTAAAGGTAACTCAAGCTCTTAAGCTACCTTTCCGAAACGGCTGAGAATTTAGTAAGGATCGATATATCAGCGACTGAGTTTCTTTTTCTTACCAAAATGCTTAACCCCTTTCATAGGAGAGATCTTTAAATACACATAGTCACCAATCTCGAACTCAAAAACCATTTTGCGCACATCGGTATACGATTTCTGTCTGCTTTGAGCTATCTTAAGCCTTTCCCTGATCAATTGGACCTTCTCTAAGGTATCAAACACCAAGTCAGGCCCTACTACTGTGGTCTCACTCACTTCAAACCAACCAAATAGAGATCTACACCTCCTCCAAGAAAGCACCTCAAATGAAGCCATCTGAATACTGAAGTAATAACTGTTGTTATATGCGAACTCAATCAAAGGCAAGTGGCTATCCCAACTACCTTTAAAGTCATTTCACATGCTCACAGCATATCCTCTAAGGTCTGGATAGTACTTTCTACTTGACCATCTTTTTGATGATGAAATTTTGTACTGAGATGAACTCGGGTACCAAGACCCTTTTGGAATACTTTCCAGAAATAAGAGGTAAACTTGGTACCTCTATCTGAGATGATGGACAACGGAACACTGTGCAAGCTGACCAACTGCCTGACATAGAGTTTGCTATAATCCTCAGCTGAATAGGAGGTATGAACTAGAAGGAAATGTGTTAATTTGGTCATCCTATCTACAATGACCCAAACTGAATCATGCTGATGACGAGTACGAGGCCAGCCCATCACAAGTCCATGTTCACTTTTCCCATTTCTAGGTGGGAATACTGAACCCCTGCATGGACCCACTAGGATTTTGATGCTCAATCTTAACCTGCTGATATGTTGAGAACTTAGCCACAAATTTTGCAATGTCTTTTTTTATCCCACTTCACCAATAGATCTTCCACAGATCGTGGTACATCTTTGTGGCCCCTAGATCAATAGAGTAACGTGCACCATGCACTTCTGCAAAAGTTTTCTACCTCAAGTCATCTACACCTAGCACATACAGATAACTCTAACAATGCAAAACAATATCTGCCCCTTGGGAGAAAACCTCTACCTTTTAATTTTTGATTAATTCCTTTAATTGGACTAGACTAGGATCCCTATCCAGCTTTTCCTTCACTTTAGAAACAAGGGGTGATTCTGAGATACTCTGCACCCACACACTACCTTCTACTAAATCGACTAAGCGAACACCTAGTCGGGCTAGCTGATGAACTTCCTGGGCTAACTTCTTCTTACTGTTCCCAACATGGGCAATACTACCCATAGACATTCTACTGAGAGCGTTATCCACTATATTGGCCTTTCTCGGATGATACAGAAACTCATTTCATAGTCTTTCAACAATTTCAACCTTCTCTAACAAAGGTTGATGTTTTTCTGAGAGAACACATAATGCATGCTCTTATGATCAATGAACACATCAATGTGCACACCATAAAAGTAATGCCTCCAAATCTATAAGGCAAAAACTACTACTGCTAACTTAAGATCATGAGTAGGATAGTTCTTTTCATGGGGATTAAACTGTCTAGAGACGTAGGCTATGACCTTACCTCTCTATATTAAAACACACCCTAACTCGACTCTTGAAGCATCTCAGTACACAACAAAATAATCTGAACCATCAGGTAGGGTCAAAATTGAAGTTGTAGTGAGTAAAGTATTCAACTACTAAAAACTCTTCTCACAAGGATCTGATCATAGTAACTTGACTTTAATCTGAGTCAATCTGGACATAAAGGATGCAATAGATAAAAATCCCTTAACAAACCATTAGTCATAGCAAGACAAACTTAAGAAAATCCAAATATCTGATGGAGAGATGGGCTTGGGCTAGTTTCTCACTACTTTGGTCTTTTGGGGATCAACTCTAATGCCATCACCAAAAACTATATGGCCAAGTAATGCTACTGACTTTAGAAAAAATTCACGCTTACTGAATTTGGTGAATAACTAATGGTTTTTGAGGGTCTGCAATACTATTCTGAGATGGTCTGCATGATCATGTTAACTACGAGAGTAAACAAGAATCTTATCTATGAAGACTGTGATGAACATGTCCAAGTACTACTTGAACGCACGATTCATCAAGTCTATGAAGGCTACTGGGGCATTGGTAAGACCAAAGACATGACTAAGAATTCAAAGTGACCATACCAAGTTTGGAAAGTTATTTTTAGGATGTCACTTTCTATGACTCTGAGCTGATGATAGCTTGATCTAAGCTCTATATTAGAGAAATAACTGGAACCTAAAGTTTTTCAAATAAGTCATTGATTCTGTGGAGTAGATACTTATTCTTGACGTAACTTTGTTTAACTAATGGTAATCTATGTACATTCTGAGTGAACCATCTCTCTTACACACGAATAACATTGATGCGCCTAACTGGGACAAACTGGGTCTCATGAATCCCTTATCTAAGAGATCCTTTAACTATTCCTTTAATTCTCTGAGTTCTACTGGAGCTATTTTGTATGGCGGGATAGAGATAGGCTGAGTATCTAGGAGAAGATCAATTCTGAAATTAATTTCCCTTTCAGGAAAAACTCTGGAAAGATCTTCAGGAAGCACATCTGGGAATTTACATATTACTGATACTGATTCAAGAGTAGGGGTTACTGCAATAGAGTCCTATACTCGAACAAGATGGTAGACACATCCCTTAGATATTATCTTTCTAGCCTAAATGTAAGAAATAAGTTGAACAATAAGTGCTGAATTATTACCCTTTCACTCTAGGACTGGTTCATTTGGAAACTAAAATTGGACAACTCTATTTCTATAGTCAACTGAGGCATAGCAGGAATAAAGATAATCCATGTCGAGAATGATATCGAAATAAGTCATCTCTAATTCAACTAAATCTGTTGAAGTAACTTTTTGAGATATCATAATCGGATAGTTCCTGTATACTCATCGGGTCAAGATAGATTTATCAACTAGGGTAGAAAATTAAAAGAGCTCTGCTAGAATTTTGGGAGTGACTCCAAAATCAACTACTATATATGGAGTAACAAAGGATAAAAAAGCTCCTGGATCTAGCAAAGCGTAAACATGTAAATGAAAAACTTGTAATGTACCAGTGACCACATCAGGAGAACTTTATAGATTCTATTAGGAATAAAGAGCATAGAGTCTATTTGGGCGCTGCCCACTGATGGTACTGGAAAAGGCACCCTACTGATTCGGGTGACCGAACTGAGCTGGGAAATGGTTATACTGACTCTGTGAACCAACCTGAGGACACTATCTGACCCTGTGGCTTGGCTTACCACATCTAAAACACACATTGCTGCCAGCTCTATAGATACCCTAGTGGTTTCTGTTGTACTTATTCCAAAGGGTATTGGTTCGGTTACTACTAATACTGCCTTAGGGTTTATGGCCTGATGCCCTATCTCAGTTGCTATCTTTAAAATTTTTCATTGGGGCACTAGCTGAGAAAGGAGCTGGAATAGAGTATTTTGGGTGGAAAATTAGGCTGAGCAAAATTAAACCTACCTATTCTCACTCTCTTATTCTCTCTCTCCTTCTCTTTATTGTTGGCCTCCTCTATCTGATGATCATGGACCATGAGCCTGTCTATGTCTATCTTTTTATTAAGAATTGTAATCCAACACTCTTTGACCACGCTGCTAGACACTACTGACATGAACTTACTCATCTTCGCTCTTCTATCTGCTACAATGTGCAGGGCATATCTGGCTAACTGAGTAAACTTGAGAGAATACTCATGCACTGTCATATAGCCCTACTTCGGGTTTATAAACTTTAAAACCCTCGCTTTCCTCAACTTTAGCAGGAACAATCTATCCAGAAAAGCAACTGCAAACTCCTTCCATTCTATGGACCCTGCATTTACAGCCCTCTCTGCCTTTTACTGTTTAAACCATAAGTGAGCCACATCTTATAACTGATATGTAGCTAACTCAGCACTCTTAATAGCAGTCACCCCCATGATATTGGTAACCTTTTGCACCTGATTAAGAAATTCCTAAGGATCCTCATCTGACATAGACCCAATAAATGATGGAAGGTTTATTCGGGTGAAGTCCCAAATCTTTTAAGCTGCAGTATTAGCCACTAGGTTGGCCGAAACTGTAGTTGGATATTTATTATAGGCTACCACAAATTGAGCTAAGGTGGTGAAGTCAGCTCTGAACTCCACATGGGAGACATGCTCGCCCAAAGGATCTGGATGGACGGGCTGAGGGGCTGATTGATCTCCCATTCCTTTTCCCTGAGTCCTCTTTGGAGGCATATTCTTTAAACAAAAGAGAAATTAGGATTAGAAAGAGAGTGTAACTGGAGCTCATGCTCACTCGCGCGATATGAATACTAAAAGAAGTGAAACTTTTCTTAAAACATCACGTAGCCTCTTGTCCATAAGTATGGCACACAATACACCCATACACAAGACTCTACTAAATGCGGCATTCAGACTTCCTTGAACTCTATTGAACCTTAGGCTTCGATACCAAGTTTGTAATGCCTCAAGTCTATACCCTAGACAGTACACAATGTTTATAATCCCAAAGGACCACAAGCTAAACCATGACTGGTACCAGCTGTAAAAACTACGTAATAAATACTATAAATAAATGGAAATATGCAAAAACTTTCCATAAGGTTCAATATTGTAAATATTACTAAATATGGTATCACAATACCAAATCTGAACATCCATACTGAATAATTGTCTAAAAATACTCTAGTCTGAGAAAGCCTCTAACTATTTGAACTATGGAATTGATGGGACAAGCCCTCAACTACCTCTATATACTAAAATAAAATAGAAGTACTGTAAATAATAAGCATGTCCTCAAACTAAAAGGACTCACCAAAACTCTAAAAGATGAAAATCTAGATTGCTAAGAGTGCTCTGAAGCCCGTGCATCTGAACCTATGATATAATACATCATAGCACAAAGAAAAGCATGCGTTAGCACTTTGAATATATTGGTACGCTCCGTGAGGTAGGCTGAAATGACTGGGTTCATATGAATGAACAATAATAACTGAATAACATAAGTGACTAAGTAAGAGTACATGCATGAACGCATAGATTATAACTGAGATCGTGCTAATACTGAGTATTAAATTGGAAAATAGATAACCAATATCCATATTTACGAATACTGTATTACTGATTATGTAAATAACTATATTTGATAGTTCTCGATACTATGGAACTATACTGAGTTCCGTACTGACCTGAGTAACCATGTCTGATAATCCTGAATCTATAGAGTTGAACTGAGTTCTATTCTGAGATAGGAACTGGAACTGATACTGTGGGAGGTAATCATCTAACTGACATGCCCCTTTTCTAAATAATTTGGGGTCCAACCTGTAACCTCATTTGGAAGGGTGTCAATACCATGCCATGGGTAAAGATAAGCTATGAATTAACCCTCTCTGACAGAAATATCTTCCTTCAACCCTTGCTGGCAGGATAACTGGGATGAGAAGGATCAACCCTCATAATGTCTGGCAGGAAGATACCTCAACCTATGCTGGCTACGTAATTTTGTAACGCAGGGACTGCTGCTAAGGGTCAAACCCTTTACTGACTGGAATGCCCCTATCCCTAAGTTAACTCAATGCTGAATCTACTCCTAACAGAATAGACACTGAACTTATTTCTAGTCTGTAATAGGTTGGACTGAATGGTTATTGGTATTATTGTTTAGCTGAACTAAATTGAGTTCACTGAGTTTCATTGACTAACTAAATGCTATTGAATTCTGTTAGCTGACTAATTTTACTGAGGTTTGAACAGGATACTAAATTAGACTGGACTAATATGGATTCTACTAAGTTTTCCTGAGTTCTGTAACTGACTGAGAGTACTACTTCTTGTGTCATGACTGATACTATTTTATGACTAACCATGGCTCTAGATAATTAGCTAAATTGTCAGGTACAAGTTCCCCCAGGACTCGATAACATAAATTAAGAGACATGGCATAACATGAAATTTGTAAACTATAAACTTGATCATCATTCATACATTGGGGCATTTTGACAAACACTTGCATGATATAACTTGTACATAAACTAACTTGACATGATTTCATTCTCTTAATAGTTCACATGGATAATTTATCAAACACTTGGTGAGCATAGAATATGCACATAGTATTGAACAACAAGTGAGCATTATAATTCATCTCTAATTTCACAAGTTAAGGGTTTATCATGGATTCACATGAATCTACACACATAATGATCAATTTCACATGAGATACATATATATAGTCATGAATTAGGAGTCTAATCCAAATAGAAATCATGGATACACTTTAATTCAAACCATGGAAATCATAAAATCAATTACTTGAAGTTCAAAAGAGATTCTTGGACTCCATGGGTGGAAGGAACCCTAGGATAAACACTTCGCGTACCTGTGTTGAAGAATTCCTGAAAGTTTATGTCTGAATCTTGCATTCTTGATTCGAAATTTAAGCACCTAGGGTTTTGTTCTTGAGCTAATTGGAGAATGAATAAGTATGTTTGCTCCCCAAAGGGCTTAATTTTGTGTTTTGGGATTGAGGGTCAATGGAAAAAGACCTAAATACCCCAAAGAATGTGGTAATTTAATGACTGAAAACTAAGCTACCAATGCGCAGGTCGATGCAGTGCATTGATGACATTGACATGATAGCCAATGCATCTTGCCATGTTCATGTTGATTCACTGGAATTTGACACAGGTAGCTAGGGAAAATATTAATCAACGCAATAGTTAGTGTGGAGTGCCAAGATCGCATTGATCCACTATTTTGGGATTCCAACGGAGCTTCAAATAAAGTCCCAAAAATCCAAAACTTGTTCGAAAACAGCTATGGACATTCCTAATCATGAATTAACCTAAACATCAACATTTAATGGTCATAAAGGTCGCAAAATGAGATTTCCAACCTTAGTAGGCTAAAATCACACTAAGTTTGAGTACTTAGCTAAAATATTCTAAGTTTGGGACCCCTTGACAAGCCTAAAGGACTGAATTAAGCTTAGGATTTTATGGAGTCTTATAGACTCACTACTAAATCTGCGACTGTTGAATGGATCTTTCTAAGCGCGGTCGGGAACCTGAGCATACAAAACTATGATATGAGACACTATAGCGCAAAATAAGTGTATATGTCAGTATGTGGAATGTACAGGTATACTAGATGAAGTAAGGCTAAATGCAAGGGTTCATATACATAAACAGTAACTAACTTAATGATATAGAGTAACTGGGTATCAAAGTACATAAATAACTAAAACTGCTATAAATACTAAGTATGTAATACTATGCATATACATATATATATACTGTATCTGAGCTTTTCTGAAGCTAATTACTGAGTTCTGATAACTGTGTAACTGATATTTAAAGTTACTGATAATTGAATTACTGATACCGAGTGAATGTGTCTAATAGTCCTGATTCTGTAGAACTGAACTGAGTTCTAGACTGAGATTGAAACTGAGACTGTGGGAGGTAATCATCTAACCGATATGCCCCAAAGCGAAGCTGATAAGGGTCCAACCTGTGAACCCAGTTGGAAGGGTGCTAATACCATGCCATGGGTACTAATACTGGCTATGGAGTCAGTCCTGGTCTAGCGGGTGGCCCCTCTAATTAATCCTAAACTAGCGGGTGATCCCTGAGTATGTTAGTACTATCTAACGGGTGACACCTTATAACCTATGCTATCTACGTAGTTCTAGAACTTAGGGATTTCTTCTAGCGACCCAGTCCTAACTAACAGGTGAGCCCCCATCCCTAGGCTCGCTCGGTGCTAAATTCTACTACCAACTATAAGACAATGAACTGATTATATAGAACTTTACTAGATCGATACTGAGTTTTCCTAATTTTTATAACTGACTGACTTTTACTAAGTTCTGTAGCTGACTGAATTCTACTCATCGTGACATGACTGATACTATTCTATAACTGACACTAAGTAAACAGCTAAATTTTTGGGTATTAAATACCCCCAGGACCTGATAGCATAATCTTGAATAACATAACAATGTTCACTTGTCCATAATTTATTCATAGAGGCATTTCATCAAACACTTGTAATACATTAACTTGTACATGAATGGGGAAGACATATTAGCATGCTGTAGTGGCATTATTTCATTCTCATAGGCAATTTATCAAATACATGGGAGGCATAACTGAATCATTAAATCATAAACACTTAGGGCTGATATGGTTTCAACAATCAACTTGCAAATTGAAGGATTTATCATGAATATCATGTAAATCAACACATACTAGGATCAATTCTTGGAGCTTATAATTTAAATCATGGATTAAAACCCAACAATAACATAAACATGAATTCAATTCAACAAAATCATGGAAATTCATAAATACACAATCTTTGTATTTTAAAATGGGTTCTTAGACTTCACGAGTTAAAGGAGCCCATGAATGAACACCTAACATACCTTATAAGATTCTTTCTTGAAGGTTCTTAGAGGAAAGTCTTAGGCTTTTTCTTGATTTCTTGAACTAGAGGTTTTTTGCCTCTTTAAGAGAGTGATTTATTTCTTAAGGGAAAGTGAAGATGATTTAGGTTATGGAAAAAGACCCAATTACCCCTGGAAAGTTTTAAAAATCATTAATGAAAAGCCAATTAGAGTACCTGGTGTGATACGGCACAATCGCATCATCCCACTGGAAATTGACATTTGCGGCCTGGAAGCTTAGCGCGACGTGGTCACATTACTTCACTGTATGGGAATCTAGCCCTTGGCGCAATGCACCATTATCGCAAACAACACTGGAAATTGAAAATTGGTAAATATATTAGTGGAGCAATGTGGTGGTATCACATTGGATCACTGAAAAATGACAATTCTCATTTGGAATGCCTCCGCGACGCGTTGAAGTTCCAGGTGGTACACTATTTCACTAAAATGGCCCTAACTCTTCGCCCAGGTATCGCATTTGGGTGAATTTTATATTGTTGGAAATCTGACTGAATTTTCTATGCATTGGTGACATTTAAACTGAAAAATACTAAGTATTTCAAAAAAAATTATATAGTTTAACTCATGGACTGAGAGTTAATTTAATATAGGGAAATATGGGGTATTACAAAAACCTAGGTGGAGCCAACCTCCAAAATCTACCCAACATCTTATTCTCATCGGTAGACATAGTAGGATAAGTCACAACTAGCAGTACAGCTATTGGCTGAACAACTATTAGCATAGGAGGAATCCCAACACTAGGAGATGTAGCTAAACGTTGTACTCCTACCCCAGTAGTCTGCATACCATCAATAATACCCAATAGATAAACTAAGGCATTACTAAGAAATGAAGAGGGAATAAATATGGCGGAGCCTGGGATGGTCCCTATCCCACAACTGGCTGTGGCAGAGGAATCTTTGTCTCAAGTGCAGGGATAGGTGTAATACCCCGTACATTTCCTAGAAAATTTCATCTCAAGAATGTCTATTATTAGCTTCTAAATTGAATGATGGTTATTCCATGAGGAATTTTTAAGATTTTCATTTTTTTTCATGTGGGAAATTCAATAAGCTTTCTATCGATGTGATTCACCCAAATTCGATAACTGAGTCAGAAGTTATGACTATTTTAAGTTCCCATCATAAAACAATGCCATATTAGTCAGTGGCACGCCACGCTACAAGAGGAGATGGTATTTGGCAAATTCCAGTATGGGTCCGCGATTATGGCACATCGCAACAGGGCCCAAATTCAAAATTGTCCTTATCCAGTGTCTTAGAGAGATTTCCTCCGCGTCGTGCCAAATTTCCAAGTCATAAAAGAAGGGGCAATATGATGGCTCGGCATCTCTCCATCCCTTAATTTCCAAATTGTCAAATTTTAGTGACAGCGCAATAGCACTGTGTCGTGCCAGGGGTTCAGTTCGGGATAATTTTATTAAAATTAAATGACGCATCCAGGGTTAAAAAGGTTAACTACCCACCCCTATTTAATCCCTTTAGTAAATGATTCGGGCATTCTTCATCCAAAATACACTTTCTTCTCTCAAAAACCTCTCAAGAACAAGCTAGGGTTTTCATAGAAGATTCAGAATCAAGAATTTCCTCCATCAATCTTCACAATACCACGAACTAAGGTATGCATAGTGTTCATTTATGGGAACTCACCTGTTATGTGAGGGTGTGATTCTTAGAAGCAATTCTTGGATTCTAGAACTATGTATCCAGCATAGGTTAAGACATCATAGCCTGCTATATGAGGTGAGATGAGATGGCTTAGCCTACTATATGAGGGCTCCCACCATTCTCACTAGAGTTACCTATTATATTAGGGTCACTCATATGTTGTCCTTACCAGTGGCACAATATTGACACCTTTTTAATCAGGGCATATATTGGACCCCAATTCAGCTATAATGCATCATTTGGGGCATATCGGTTAGATAGCTACCTCCCACAGTCTCAATATCAGTCTCAGTAAAAGAACTCAGGTAGTTCTTTAGAATTTAGGACTGTTAGATACAATCAACTCAGACACAGTACGGAACTCAAATAGTTCCATCCAATACAGTCACTCATGTTATCAGTTATATTTAAATTCAGTAATCAGGTTATCACGGTATTAGTGTCAGTTGTTATGTCCTATGCATGTATTCTTACGCTCATGATAGTTAGTCAGTTATTATTATGATTCATGCATATGAACCCCATACATTCAACCTACGTCACATGTATACCATACATTCAAAGTACTGACGTATTTGCGCTACGGTGTCTTATACCATAGGTTTAAAGACATAAGATCCAGATCAACAGTAGATTCCAGTTTCAACAGTCAGAGTTAGAAATGAGTCCTTATCATTTGAGGACATAATTAATTCTCTATTATCTCATTAATTAGTTTATTAGTTGGGGAAATATCCCATTAACTCCTTAGTTAGACAGTTCACTCAGTTAGAGGCTTTCTAGACTATAATATTTCAGATTTTAGTATGTTCAGCTTTCTTTTGGGTATTCTATTACCCCACACAGATGTTATATTATTTGTATTATGTTCATTTTTGAACCTTATGGCCTTTTAGTTCATGTTTCAATATTATTCAAAATTTTATGTAGTATACAGGTACAAATATCAGTCATGCATTAGCTTATGGTCTTTCGGGGTTATGAGCACTGGGTAGTGTTCCGAGTACCAGATTTGGGGCATTATAAACTTGGTATTAGAGCCTAAGGTTCAATAGAGTCCTAGGACGTTTGAAAGCCACATCTAGTAAAGTCTTGTACATCGGTGTGTTGTATGCCACATTTATGTAAAGGAGGCTATAAGATATTTTATGAATAGTTTCCCCTCTTTCAGTATTTATGCCATGCCAGTAAGCATAATCTCAAGTCAATCTCTCATTCTAATCCATTTCTCCTTTTCTTCTACAGAACATGCCTCTTAAAAGAAGAAACAGAAATCAGTCGGCCCCTCTGCCCAAAGATCTTTTGGGCGAACATGTTTCTCATGCAGAGTTTTGAGCTGCATTCACTACTCTTACTAACTCAGTTGCTTCATAAAATGAATGACCAGTTGTTGTTTCAGCCGATCCAGTGGCTAATTCAGCTACAGCCAGGATTTAAGATTACACCCGAATGAATCCTCTATCCTTTCTCGGGTCTAAGACAAATAAGGTCTCTCAGGAATTCCTAGATCAGGTACAGAAGGTGATAGACATTATGGGGGTGACTACTGTTAAGAGTGCTGAGCTAGCTGTATGTCAGTTGTAGGATGTTGCTTATACTTGGTTCAAGTAGTAGAAGTCAGAGAGGGCAGATAATGTAGGGCCAGTTGAGTGGGAGGAGTTTGCGTCTACTTTCCTTGGTAGATTCTTTCCCCTAGAGCTTAGAAAAGCTAAGGTGCTAGAATTCATCAACCTCGAGCAGGGAAATATGACAGTGAAAAAGTATTCTCTTAAGTTTACTTAATTAGCTAGATATACCCCTTATGTATTTGCAGATAGCAGGGCAAGGATGAGTAAGTTCGTTTCAGGGGTGAATGATAGTATGGTTAATGAGTGCAGATCTGCCATGCTAAATAGTGACATAACTTTATCCATACTTATGACTCATGCTCAGCAAATAGAAGAGCATAATATTAAGCAGAGGGAAAAATTGAATAAGAAAGCTAGGACAGGTAGTTTTAACTTCGCCCAACCTAATTTAGAAGGAGAAAACCGTTCTCAGTTTCGTCCTAAGTCATTAGTTCCAGCACCCTCTACAGCTAGTGCTCCAGTTCTTAAGTTCAAAGAGGGTAACAAAGATAGAGCGCCAGGCTCTAAGACCCAGGGCAGTATTAGCAGTGCCCGCACCTATCCTCTTTACCAGACTTGTGGCAAGAACCATCAGGGTATTTGTAGAGCTGGTGGTGGTATTTTTTTTGAATATGGCAAGACAGGCCACAGATTCAGAGACTGTCCTTATCCAAGTCCTAAGAGTCAATAAAATCACTCCTCAACTTAGTTCGGTCATCTAAATCAGCAAGGTACCACCTTCAGTGCTACTAGTGGGCAATGCCCAAATCGTCTCTATGCTTTTCAGTCCCGATAAGATCAAGAAAATTCTCTTGATATAGTTACTGGTACGTTATAGATCTTTTATATGCATTTTTATGCTTTACTAGATCCAAGAGCTTCTTTGTATTTTGTTACTCCCTATATAGCAGGTGATTTTGAAATCAGTCCCAAAATCCTAGTAGAGCCCTTTGGAGTCTCTACCCCAGTGGGTAAAACCATCATAGCCCGGCGAGTATATAGGAACTGCCCGATTATGATATTTTAGAAATTCACTTCAGCAAACTTAGTCAAATTAGAGTTGACTGATTTTGACGTCATTCTTGGCATGGATTGGCTTCATTCTTACTATGCCACAGTCCACTGTAGAATAGAATAGTCCAGTTTCAATTCTCAAATAAACTCGCCCCTTGAGTGGAAGGGTAGTGTATCCACTTTTAGGGGTCAGCTTGTTTCCTACCTTCGAGCAAGGAAAATGATATCTAAAGGATGTGTCTATATCTTGTTCGAGTTAAGGACACTAGTTTCAAAACTCCCACCCTTGAATCAGTCCCAGTAGTAAATGGTTATTTAGATGTCTTTCTCGAAGATCTTCCAGGAATTCCTCCCAAAAGGGAAATAGACTTCGGTATTAATTTTCTTCCAAATACTCAGCCTAACTCTATTCTTCCATACAAAATCGTACCAATAGAACTCAGAGAACTAAAAGAATAATTGAAGGTTCTCTTAGATAAGGGATTCATCAGGCCCAATATTTCCCTGTGGGGTGCTCTAGTATTATTCGTGCACAAGAAAGGCAATTCTCTCAGAATGTGTATAGACTACCGCCAACTCAATAAGGTCACAGTCAAGAACAAGTATCCTCTTCCCAGAATCGATGACTTATTTAACCAACTTTAGGGTGCTATTTATTTCTCTAAGATAGATCTCAGATCCGGCTATCATCAGCACAGAGTTAGGGAATGTGACATTCCAAAAATAGCTTTCCGAACTTGGTATGGTCACTTTGAATTTCTAGTCATGTTATTTGGTCTTACCAATGCCCCATCTACTTTAATAGGCTTGATGAACCGTGTGTTCAAGCAGTACTTTGACATGTTCATCATAGTCTTCATAGATGATATTCTGGTGTATTCCCGCAGTGAGCGTGATCATACAGACCATCTCAGGATAGTACTTCAGACTGTCAAAGATCATCAGCTATTCGCCAAATTTAGTAAGTGTGAATTTTGGCTAAGATCTATAGAATTCCTTAGTTACATCATTTACGGTGATGGCATTAGAGTTGATCCTCAAAAAACTGAAGCAGTAAGAAACTGGCCCAAACCTATCTCTCCATCAGATATTAGGAGTTTCTTGGGTTTGGCTGGCTATTACAGATTGTTTGTTGAGGGATTTTCATCTATTGCATCTCCTATATCTATATTGACTCAGAAGAAAGTCAATTTTCAGTGGTCAAACCCTTGCGAGAAGAGTTTTCAGGAGTTGAAGACTTGACTTACCTTAGCCCCAGTTTTAGCACTTCTAGATGGTTCAGATGGGTTCGTGGTGTATTATGATGCATCCAGAGTAGGTTTGGGTTGTGTCCTCATGCAGCATGGTAAGGTCATAGCCTACGCCTCCAAACAGCTTAAACCTCATGAGAGAAATTTTCCTACTCATAATCTTGATTTAGCAGTTGTAGTTTTTGCCTAGAAGATTTAGAGGCATTATCTCTACAGAGTTCATGTAGTTGTCTTCACAGATCACAAGTCTTCAGTATGTATTTTCCCAAAAAGATCTTAATTTTGTCAGAGAAGTTGGTTAGAGATCTTGAAATACTACAACATGAGTGTCCTTTATCATTTGAGCAAGGCCAACTAGTGGTCGACGCTCTCAGTAGGCTATCCATGGGCAATATTTCTCATGTGAAGGATAGTAAGAAGAAGTTAGCTTAAGAAGTCCATCATCTTGCCAGACTAGGCATTTGCTTCATTGATTTTTCAGAGGGTGGTGTATATGTTCAAAGTAGTTCAGAATCATCTCTAGTTTCTGAGGTAAAAGAAAAGCAAGATAGAGATCCCAGCTTTATCAAGTTGAAAGAGTTAGTTTAGGATCAGAAAGTAGAATTTTTCTCCCAAGGGGGACATAGTGTTTTGCATTGTCAGGGTCGTCTCTGTGTTCCAGGTGTAGATGACTTAAGGTAGAAAATTCTTGTAGAAGTGGATGGTGCACACTACTCTATTCATCCAGGGGCCACAAAGATGTACCGCAACTTACGGGAAATCTATTGGTGGAGTGGGATGAAGAGAGACATTGCAGAGTTTGTGGCTAAGTGTTCTATATGTCAACAAGTTACGATAGAGCATCAGAAACCTAGTGGATCCATGCAGGAGTTTAGTATTCCTACTTGGAAGTGGGAAGTTGTGAACATGGACTTCGTGATGGGTTTGCCTCAAACTCTTCATCATCATGGTTTAGTCTGGGTCATTGTAAATAGAATGACCAAATCAGCTTATTTTCTTCTAGTTCATACCTCTTATTCAGCCAAGGATTATGCTAAACTCTATATTAAGGAGTTGGTTAGATTACACGGTATTCCATTGTTCATTATCTCAGACATAGGTACCCAGTTCACCTCTCATTTTTGGAAAGCATTCTAAAGAGGTCTTAGTACCCAAGTTCATCTTAGTACAACTTTTCATCCTCAGACAGATGGACAAGCAGAAAGTACCATTCAGACCTTAGAAGAAATGCTAAGAGCATGTTCAATTGATTTCAAGGGAAGTTGGGATGACCACTTGCCTTTGATTGAATTTGCATACAATAACAGCTATTATTCCAGTATTTGGATGGCTCCATTTGAAGCTCTCTATGGTAGGATATGTAGATCTCTAATTGGTTGGTTTGAAGTTAGTGAGGCTTCAGTCATAGGGCCTGACTTAGTATTCGACGCCTTAGAAAAAGTCCAATTGATCAGAGAAAGACTTCGGGCTGCTCAGAGCGGACAGAAGTCTTATACAGATGTTCATAGAAAAGATCTCAAGTTTGATATTGGTCACAATTTCTATCTAAATATATTTCCCATGAAGGGAGTGAAGCGGTTCAGCAAGAAAGGGAAACTCAGTCCTCGATATGTCGGCCCCTTCAAGATTCTCAGTCGATTAGCCAAGGTAGATTACGAGCTAGAATTGCATTCAGATTTAGCCTTAGTTTATCCAGTCTTTCATGTCTCTTTGGTCAAGAAGTGCATAGGTAACCCATCAGTTGTAGTCCCTATTCAGAACATTGATGTTCAGAATACTCTCTCTTATGAAGAGATTCCAGTCAAAATCTTAGACTATCAGACTCAGAGATTAAGGAACAAAAAAGTCCCTCTAGTTAAGGTTTTTTTAGGTGAAATCAATCCATCGAGGGAGCTACTTGGGAAGAAGAGGCAGATATGCGTACCAAGTATCCTCACCTCTTCTTCTCTAACTCAAATCAAGCTTAAGGTAACAGTTCTCCTTAAGATTACTCAGTTTTATGTTCAGTGTTCATCACAAACTTGGTATGCAGTTTCATGCTCATGTTCCCATTATAAACTTGGTATCAAGTACCATTGAATATTCATTCATGTATCAGTTCAGTTATGTAATTATGCATTAGACATCCATTCTCATTGTGAGAAACTTAGTTCTTCAAAACACTCAGTCATGCATTCATGAATCAGCTACGCATGCATCAGATATGCATGTTCAGTATTATATGTTTAGCTTGTCAGTCATGTCAGTCGTGAGATCATGTTCCAGTTATTCATGTTCAGTATATACATCAGTTGTGTTTTCTCCCCTCTCAGTCAGTCTTATTCGAGGACGAATGTTCTTAAGGGGGAGATATTGTAAGATTCTGTACTTGTCCTGGAAAATTTATCTCAAGAATGTCTAGTATTAGATTCTAAATTTAATGATGGTTATTCCATGAGGAATTTTCAAGATTTTCACTTTTTTCATACGTGAAATTCAATAAGCTTTCCATCGATATAAGATTCGCCCAAATCTGATAACCAAATTAGAAGTTATGACTATTTTAAGTTCCCATCGTAAAACAATCCCATATTAGTCAATTTCGCACCACACCACAAGAGGAAATGGCATTTGGCAAATTCTAATATGCGTCTGCGATTATGGCATGTCGCACCAGGGCCCAAATTCAGAATTGTCCTTTTCCAGTGTCTTAACGCGATTTCCTCCACGTCGTGCCAAAGTTCAAGGTCACAAAAGAAGATTCAACATGATGGTTCCGTGTCGTGCCATCCCTCACTTTCCAAATTAGCAAATTCCAATGACACGGAGCGATATAGCCGCGTTGCACTAGGGGTTCAGTTTGGGAAAATTTTACTGAAATTAAATGACACGTCCAGGGTTAAAAGGGTCAACTTCTCACCCCTATTTAAGCCCTTTAACATGTGATTCAGCCACTTTTCACCCAAAACACACTTTTGCTCTCAAAAACCTCTCAAGAACAAGCTAGGGTTTTTGTAGAAGATTCAGAATCAAGAATTTCCTCCGTCAATCTTCAATAAATCACGAACTAAGGTATGCATAGTGTTCATTCATGGACTCCTTCCATTCATGAAGTCCAAAATCTATTTTCTAAGTTTAAGTTCATGGATTTCTTTATGAATTTTATGTTGGGTTTGTTTTGTTTATGTTGAGAATGATCAATTAAATTCAAATTCATGTTGGGTGATCAATTTTATGTGGAATTGATTTGTATAGGTATATATTCATGTGAACCTATGAATAAACCCTAGATGTTGAAATTAGAGATGAATCGTGCTGATTAATTGTTGTATAATGTTGTCTACATGTGCTATGACTACCATGTGTTTGATTAAATGCCTAGATGAAGGAACAATGCCCAACTAGTATGATATCATGAAATCCCCATGTATGTACAAGTTATGCCTACCACATGTTTTGATGAAATGCTTTTATAAATGTATTATGGATTACGGTGTTAGTTATGTGTTCAAGTAAGTTATGCTTGGTCAGTTTTCCTTTCATCGAGTCCTGGGGGTACTTGTACCCAAAATATTAGTTGTGTGCCTAGATCCATGTTATGTTTCCACGATACACTCATTCAAGCTATGAATTCTTATACTTTAGATAGTCTTATGACTCAGGAATTCTCCATGATCTTATGAACTCAGTCGGGTGTCAGATATCAATAATATTCCATTAGTCAACGGAATTCAGTAACTCAGTCCATGTTCGGTTCAGTAAATTATGTTCAGTGTCTATTCTGATGGGAGTAGAAATTAGCACCGACACAGTCAACTCAGACACAGTATGGAACTTAGATAGTTCCATCAGATTCAGGACTATCAGATACAGTCACTCATGTTATCAGTTATATTCAGATTCAGTAATCATGTTATCACAGTATTAGTGCCAGTTGTTGTGTCTGATGCATGTATTCTGACGCTCATGATAGTTAGTTATTATTATTGTTCATGCATATGAACCCCATGCATTCAGCCTACCTCACATGCGTACCAGTACATTCCAAGTACTGATGTATTTACACTATGGTGTCTATTACCATAGGTTTAGAGACACGAGCTCTAGATCAGCAGTAGATTCTAGTTTCAGCAGTCAAAGTTAGAATTGAGTTCTCATCATTCGAGGACATGATTATTTCTCTATTATCTCATTAATTAGTTTATTAGTTGGAGTTAGTTGGGGACATATCCCATCAACTCCTTACTCAGATAGTTCAGTCAGTTAGAGGCTTTCTAGACTATCATGTTTCAGACTTCAGTATGTTCAGCTTTGTTTTAGGTATTCTATTACCCCACACAGAAGTTATATTATTCGGATTATGTTCAGTTTTGAACCTTACGGCCTTTAAGTTCATGTTTTCGCATTATTCAGTATTTTATGCAGTATACAGTTACAGATATCAGTCATGGGTTAGATTATGGTCCTTCAGGGTCATGAGCACCGTGTAGCATTTCGGGTACTTGATTGGGGGTGTTACAATAGGTTCCCGGGCAAGGCGGCCTATTCTAGCCCCTAGCTGGGGTTATATCACGAGGCTATCCCCGACCTATAGGTCATATTTAAATAGGAGTAGGATTCCTAGGTCTGATCTTGAAAACCTTATAGCGTATTGACGTAGCACGTCTCCTCGGCATTTATGAAAGATTAAGGCCAAGAAAATATCCACAAACCAACTTACACTCTTAGCACGATAAGAAATCAAAAAAATGAAGTACTCCCAATAATGTCACATAGCCTCTCGAAGATATGGACGTTAACGATCTGATCCGCATGACTCTATTAGATATTTGCTCTTGCACCAAAAATACTAGTGAAACCTAGGCACTGACACCAATTTATCATGACCCGATTTATAAGTTATAATAGCACCTACTAAAACCCACCAATAGGTAAGCCGACACCATATCCTAGAACTAAGGCACTGAGCTACACTGGTAATAACGTCGAACATGGACCAAATATCTAAACAGAATTATACACACAATTTCTAATAAAGTAGAGATTCCATAACACGAATACCAATCCCTCAACTTGGTAATAGCAGTACAAGAGAATCTAAGTTTGACAATAGAAAACATAACTCAAAGTCTAAATAGTTGTATACATTTGTCTTGAATACACAAGACTGAATAAAAATAGGAGGGAAATGGGTGACTCAAAACTCCAAGAGCTAACCATGTCTCTAGAAGATCAATACTGTTGAACTTAACTCAATGGCGGCAACTAGTACTCAAGTCTGCACCACAAAGGTACATAAATGTAGTATGAGTACCAAAACAATGGGTACTAAAATAGGCATCATTAGCTAACTGAGCTAAATCATGATATAAAGTAAGACAATATCTCTATGTCAACGTACAGAATCGAACCTAAATCATCTTCGTCATCACTATGTATAATCAGTAATCAAACTAGAACAATACTACAACATATCCATTTGTCATGTGCCAATACCATTTTACATAAGAAGTAAATGCTCCAAAACATAAAGCGTTAGTAATTTAATAATAATCTCATAAAGTCCTAGACAATATACAAACATTCGTTAAGTATAAGTAAAAGAACGTACCTCGGTGTCCTATACCAATGGGGAGTACACCCGAAAGAACATAAAGTAAGTAAACTCATCACGGCATTCCATACTAATGAGGAGTACACTAGAGAATCAAATCACCAAGTACATAATCACATAACCAACTCATGAATGTCCATGGTTTACCACTTTCGCATAAATGGTCATTGCAAAGTTTATGATTATCATCAATTACCACATTGAATTAACATATATCAAGTACTCACGATTTTACTCATAAAGCCATTTAGATACCAAACTCATCAATATACTATATCTACTCATTTATAATAACCCAAATACTCTTTAACATGTTAGTAATCCAATAGTCATTACGACCTTCATTTATTAGCCTAGCCGATTTTTTAGAGATTTCCCCATTCAAGAAATAACAATTAATTGTCATTCGCTAGGTATCCAACATCCACATCTAGCCATGATGCACTACTAAACCATAATCCATTTAACCATAATTCATTCCTAGTTATCATAGGTGCACTAGTCACCATATAAGAAAAGGTTACATATTATCAAACACACTTCTCTATCTATTAAACAACGCCTCTTCTAGTTAACACCATTAATCTCTAAGTCAATAATTAAGAAACAAACGGCGTTACATATTAGGCATCAATATCACTGATCATCAACAATGCTAAGTCTATTATCTTCGTTAGCCATTTAACAAACATAATTACTAGTTACCATATTTTAACTAAACAAAGTTCAGCAATTAGTATTCTAGGATTCTAGCCATCAAGTAACATAACCACTTTATATATACAACTAGTTATCACATAATCCATTTTCTAGGTTAAATCCCACAATCGTTCAAATTATTCAAGCCAAATATATCCACTAAGTGAATCATTACTTCTACACATGATTACACTTACCAATTAGTCTTAACTCATTATAAGACAGATTCTACTTCTATTCACTAATTAGCATCAACAAGAGACATATCCCTTAACAAGTGATTAATAGTAGAGAATTATAGACAAGTTCCCAAACAAAACATCATATCCATAATGCACATACGGGCGTAGTCATACAAGGGAATAATTATAAATATACATATATATTTACATAAACTTACCCTACATAGAATCAATATAACATCAATATATCATTGGGGTTTACCGAGAATCATCATAGCATCAATAGCTCTTCCAGATTTACCGGGCATCAACATAGCATCAATATATCCTCCATCCTTGTCGGGCATCAACATATTATCAATATATCCTCTAGCCTTGTCGGGCATCATCAAAATGAATTTACCCCCCGGTCTTGTCAGGCATCCACATATCATCAATATATTATACGGCCATGTCGAGCATCATCATAACACCAATATATCCTTTGGCCTTTCCATACATGAACATATTCTCCACCCTTGCCGGGCATCATCATAACATCAATATCTATCATAATATCAGTATCCATATATATATATATATATATATATATATATATATATATATAGCCAAATCAATAACAAATGCAAGCCCAATGAAGAATGGAGTGAAAAAAAAGTAAAAGAAGATATATCATTCCTCCTTACCCTTTATTATTAATGTATGGAAAAGAAGTATAGTATGGAAAATAATAAAAATAACCTGAAGGGTCATTAAACTACCTCAAAAAGGTACAAAAGTATAGTATGAATACCAAAACAATCGGTACTCAGTAGGCATCATCGGCTGACTGAGCTAAATTATGATATAAGAATGATATAGTACAAGATAATCTTAATATGTCAAGGTACAGAATTGGACCTAAATCATCTCTATTGTTACTATATATAATAAGTATACAATTTAAAATAATAGTATAACATAAGGCATCAACATATACCAATATTGTTGTACATTACAAGTATTAAATATTGAATTAACAATATAAAAAAATGCATCAACCGATACCAATATTGTCTTACATCACAAGTATTAAGTAATGGAATAACAATATCGCATAAGGCACCAACGCATTCCAATATCATCGTACATAAGAAATAAATGATTCGAAATCATAAAGCAACACAAGTATAATCACAAGAAAACACAAGTACAAAGTTGGGACCCATACACCAACAAGTGCATAAAGTAAAAAACCCATCACGACGTCTCATACCACTGGAGAGCACATCCAACGGACATAAAAGAATTAAATCTCCAATATATATATATGTGTGTGTGTGTGTATGTGTGAGTGTGTGTGTATAGAAATGACCAACTTCTCATTATCCATGATTTTCCATAATTTCCATCAAACGGCCATTTGTCAACATCTATAAGTATCATCAATAATCATAATTGAATAACATATACCAATATACTCATAACTATAATCATACCACCATATAGGTATCTATCTCATCAATATACCCTATTTACCCTTATTAGCTAGCCAACTCTTATTACTAAATCAATTTTTCACTAGTCATAAAATAACGGCTAACTATTATCCATCCACTATTCATCTCTTAGTCACTCTTCATGGATCAACGACTAGCCATTATTTACTCACTAGCCAAAAGTAACATCTAGTCAATATTCACCAATAGACCATATTCTCCAATTAACCACTATTCACTTCTAGTCAACATAATCCCACTAGTCACCATCTAACAAAAGAACACTAATCACCCTTTATACACATATTCATCTTTCAACTAACATCTCTTATTAAATAGTATCATTAGTCCACAAATCTTAGTTAAATAATGAATCAACATCATAAAGTTAGTCATCAATATCAACTAGTTATCATCATCACTAAACCAACTATCACTAACCACCATAATGAAATAATCATCACCATTTATAGCTATCAATGCCACTAGTCCTCTTTATCACAAAGATTCACAAATTCACTAGTCATTATTAGCCACTTAAGTAATACCGACCACTAAGCATCTTTTCACCTTAAATCAATAACTATACCACTTCATACCTCAACTCATTAGAATACTATAACTGACACTATTAATAACAACATTATAACCAAATACAAAAGAACACAAATAAATATAATATTTCCATACATAGGGCTAACCGGATTTAAAACTGGTAGGTGTACACATAGGCATATAAATAATCATATCCACTAGATTTTTTGTTAATCATTATATCATCATCATATCCTCCGATCTCGAACTGAGTATCAATATCATCAACATATCCTCTGGACTTAAATCGAGTATCAATATCATTAAAATATCCTCTAGACTTGAACCAGGTATCAATATCATCAACATATCCTCCGGACATGAACCGGGTATCAATATCATCAACATATCCTCCAAAATTAAATTGGGTATCAATATCATTAACATATCCTTCGAACTTGAACCGGATAGCAATATCATCAAGATATCCTTCATACTTGAATCGAGTATCAATATCATCGCCATATCCTTCTTACTTGAGCGGGGTATCAATATATCATCATAGTATTCTCTGGCTTACCAGGCATCAATATCATAATAATCATTCTCCAACCTTTTTGGGTATTAGTAATATCATAAACATATACAATTAGTATTAATAATAAATAATGAGACCCACAAGGGCTAAAGTAAATCACAGGTAAGTAAATGACAAGCCCCACAAGGTCTAAAGTACAGTGCAATCCTCACGAGGGCTAAAGTAAATAATAAATCACATGAGGGCTAAAGTAAAAGAGAAGTAAAGATAAGCATACCTTCATATCTCATCATTCATCATCGAGGACTATTTACCTATAAATATAGGAATATATATAGCATGAATATTATAAAGCATTAACGGGTTCAACATGGTTAGTAGCATAGCTTCTCATGTAGTCAATAAATATACCTTTTAGAACTCTTAGCATATAACTAATAATATTACCAAAAAGAAGGCTTTCTAGCATAATCATTAGTTTGGTTACTAGACAAAAGCATAACATGAGTCCAAACATAATCTAATAGCATTCTTGTATATAGTCAATAAGTGTGCCTTCTAGCACCATTTGCACCATCATTTCTAATATCAACAATAAGGAAGGTTTCCAATATAATTTACTAATATTATTATTAATCATGATCATAACTTGGTAAATAATAGAGTTAATTCCCGAACACAAGCCTAAATAATGGCTTAATCAACATATAACAATGACCCATCTTACATAATTCATAATCTAGTCGTTTAGACCTTGGGCATAGCATAAGTGGTATCATAAATAATGGCCCATTAGTAGCATATTCATTGGCCTACTATTGGCCTAAGGATAATTTCTCATTAGTATGAACGATGACTAAAGCATGACATATTATATCACTTATTCATAGAGTGGTCAATAACATCTTTTATGGCGTAGTCCATATTATAGTCAAGGGGTCATTTAATAGCATGCTCATTAGCTCAAATAATAGTTGATCATAATAACATAATTAGTAGTTTGGCATAAGCTTTAACCAAAAAGGCATAGAAAGTCCTAGTCACTTGGGTACCATTTCCAATGCCATTCAACATAACCAAAAAGTATCAAGAACAACCAATATTGCCTCAAAAGGACACTCTAAAGTCAATTACTAAGCGGAAGGGTTCATGGGAACTAATCATAAGTCTTGCCTTAAGGTGGGTCAACAAGCCCACTTTTCAATCTTCGAATGCACTCTAACCCAATTTCTACCCTGGACTAAGCTATGGTATCTAAATCAACTCTTAGATGTATAGAAAGTCATCATAAGCCCTAAGATAGATATTTTACTCAAGAACCTTTACTAAGTCCAATGGAAATAAGGCAACCTTCACTAGTGTTAGCAACTATGACCAACTTACTCTAAGTATGAGAAACTACAGCAATTTACCTAATATTGAGCATTCTAAGCTATTCTAATGCTAAACTTGAGCAATGAATTTTATTCCACCTCTAAGATTCACATAGATTAATTGGTCCAACTAACTCAAGTGTTGCATTTCATCAAATAAATACTTAAAACCCATCCCAATCTAACAATATATCACAATTATATCAAAAAATAACTCAATCTAATAAGGAGTAAGCCTAGCCTTCCTCGAATTCGAAGAATACTCAATAATTGCTAAACCTTAGATTTTCTTTCTGAGAAGATTCTTTAAGGTTACAAGCTATCAAAAATAAAAACTACACATCATTACCAGAATATCGATACCCATATTGCACCATTTTGCTTCGGGTCCAAAAATAGCATCAAAAACCCCAAATGGGTCCCACACACGAAAACCAAATTTTTGAGATCAACCCAATGTTCAACTATTATTTGGGAATAATAACTCTCAACAATTAGGTGTAAACCAAATATATTTGGGCTAAAATCAGGACTTTAAGCAATTTGGGGATTTGGTCAAATAATCAAGAAATTAAAACTTGAAAATGAAGGATTCAAACCTTAAATCCATTGTTAGTCACAAATATATATATATATATATATATATATATGTTAATCAAGCTTCTCACGAAAAATCAATTTGAAGTATATCTATCATTTTACGGGTTCTAGGACTCAAAGGGGGGTGAAAATAGTCAATTTCGTGACCAAGGGGCTATTTATAGTACCTTGGTCATGGTTAACTACGGTCTGCTAGGTCAAAACATTTTGACCTCCCAGACTAATTCAGACTCCATTTTCACAAACGAACTATATAATCACACTAAATTTAATGTTTTGGATGCATTGGTGAAGTCATATTTTCCATTAGAGGTCATTTAGGCTACTTTTGGATCCCACACCTATATCTTATGATTTTTTATTTTCCAACTAACAGGTCGAAATGAGCTTGAGTGTAGTGGTCCCCAAACCAAGGGTCTACCTAGCCTAAAATTAATATTCAAAGCTGTTGGGCTAGTTGAAATTTACATCCAATATTATTTCACTGAGAATTTTTCTCGGTGATCAATCGGAACCAGCAAAGACTTCTAAATGGAAAATTGGTTCTAAAAACCAAACGAACTTCCCAGCAACTGAACTATTAATTCCAGCAAGTCATAATTGACTTGGCACATCTATGGAAAAGCTCTAAAGGTGAATATAAGCAGGATTACAAAAATGACCTAGAGGGTCATTACAATTACCCCTATAAACTCAATTTTAACGTATTTTTGACACCCTTATGTGCTGAAGTGATACCTTTATTACATAAAACTAAGGCTCACGTTAAAGAGGCCATGTCAGCTAAAAGAAGGTGCCATGATAGATAAAAAGGTTGATAAAAATATGCTAAAATTTATTTAGGGGGTAATAGGTCCCCCTTGAAGTTGGAGTATGTCGTAGACAATTCGTACTTGGCTGGCTACTTAAAAATACAAATGGCATAAGAAATTTATCAAGTTTCACATGAATGTCACATTTATGATTCTAAGATTTATCTTTAAATCAAATGGCTGAATTCTGTCTTTATTGTGTCTAGTTGGAAATACAAAAAGCAAAAGGCTAAAGAAAGAGAGATAAAACATAGAAATCAAAGAACAGAAAAAAATGAGAATGTAAAATTTACCTTAGTCTCTCTCACTCGGCATCGGCAGCGGAGGTCATATTGATAGGATGGAATCACCAAAACACCCAAATAAGGTTATATTGATACGATGTTAACCAAAGTCAACTTTTAACTTAGAATTTCCAAATTTCTAAATAAATCCTCAAAACTCATCCAAAAGTCTTGGGAGATGAATCAAATCTTCAACTAGACTAAAAATCACCCTACAAACTTAGTGGATGCAATTAAACTCAAGAACAACCTTTCTAACCTCGAATGGTGATTTTGATTTATTTTCATAAGTTTCCAACTTCCAGAACTCGTATGAATATATCATAAACCAATAAAAATAGTCCCTAACCCAAAAATTATGTTTTAAGGTCGATAGAGCTGACAATAATTTAGTACAAGCTCAAAGTTGATGAACCAAGTTGCCTAACGTATTCTTTTAGGGTGCAGTTTTTTGTATCACTGACATTCTTGCAAATCTCAAGATTAATTAATCAAACTTTAGAATTGAGAAAGCACTGAATAACTGATCCCTTTCAGATGTAAGCCCATGAAAATCATCAATCAATGCATTCATCAAGGAAATTAGTTTTTTCTTAGAAAAAAATACAATTTATCTTCAAGATCAATTAGACTTACCTCATATTTTACCCTTTTTTCTTCCATGTTTGAATCACCTATAGCCATAAGTTCACTTTTATCAACTCCATCATCATCAGATTCTTCTGAGCTTGATCCCCATGCAGCCATCATAGCAAAAGATTCCATTTTTTTGGAGTTAGATTTTTCTTTTAGCTTCAACTCTTTCCTTTTTCACGCTGAATTTCCAAAAATGGACAATTCCTACTCATATGATCTATATTCTCACACTTGAATCAACCAACCCGACACTTATCATTGGACAAAACCTTATACTTGTTCCTTTCTTAAAAAATCTTTTAAAGTTCTTGACAAGCTTTTTATCATTTAGATCTGATTCTTCTCTATCAGACATCTTTAATTCTAGTGACATATCCATAGTTCCCTTATCCTTTTTGAAGGTCTCCATATTCTTCTCATATGTATCCATAAGAGTGTCCCAAATCTGTTTTGCGGTGGTACAACCTGAGATCCTATTGTATTCATCTATGCTAAGTTAGAAAATAAGAATATACTTGGCTTTTGCATTCTTTCCAAGTATCTTAAATTCAGCCTTATCATACTCATTGTTTTCTTTTAATACATCCTTGTTTTCAGCATCCTTCTTCATTGGGTATTGAGATCTATCTATAATTCTATTTCACAATTCGTAGTCCATAGCCTAAATGAAATCTTTCATCCGTTCTTTCCATCCTAAGTAATTCTATCCCTAGAACAACGGAGGCCTATTGATGTCTTTTCCTTCGTAGTATCCTGTAGGTAGGGTAGAATTCATCTTTGATCTTATCTTAAGGTGTTAGCCTTCACAAGATAACTTTTCTTTGATACCAATTGTTATATCTACACGTACTAATAACTCACATGAGGTATGCCCATTTTTTTTCTACGGATGGACCAAGTTGCCTAATGTGTTCCAACAAAAGTAGTAAAGACTGTAAATAATGAACACGATAGCTTTTACGTGAAAAACAGCCAACTCACAAAAGGTGTAAAACACCACGATTTGTACCTCCATAGGATTTCACCCAAACTTCACTAAACTCAATGAGCCTCTCCACAAAAGATTACAAACTCTGAAACCTAAGAAATTATAAACTCTAATTCCTAATGATCAACAATCTCCCCAGACTGTTGAAACCCACTTCAAGTTTCCCCACTTGAAGATCAGATTACACAATTCTAGTAATCCTAGGAACTAACTCTAATTCCTAAAAATGTACAAACCTCCTAAGGTTTATGTTCCCAAGTCTTTGAATTATCCCAACTCAAAGACTAAACTCTTAAACCAGTTTATAGCACACTGACACTAAGAAAGCATGAAAATTACAACGCAATAAACTTCCTAATACATAATAACTAGAATAGAAGACTGTTCGACACAAGGATGAAACAGGTTTTACAATCCGGTTCACTGTATTAGGCTGCACTTCAATAGCTTGACAGAACTCTCTCAAATATTGTTCTTACTTATTTGCTCTTGTTCTATATTTTTCCTCATAGTATTTGTGCGTCAGTTTAGTTTTGAAGGTCCTTAGATATTTAAAACTTCTATTGATCTTCAAAATCAAGTAGACTTTTAACTCCACAAGAACTTTCATCCTTCTTGGACTCTCTTCTTGAGTGTTGTAGTCAAACACTAACTCTTATTTCAGCACATAATGATCTCCTAATATTTATCTGATATAACAAACTTTCTTCCCTTTATTTTTGCCCATATGACTTTATCCACAAAAAGACCTCTTGAAAGTTGAACTTTTTTGAAGCAGTTTTTCATGAACCATCTATACTTACTTTTTCATATAACTTTATCCACAAAAAGACCTCTTGCAAGTTGAATACTTTTAAAGCAGCTTTGCATGAACCGGCTTTACTTATTTCATGGATTTTTATCAATCATCAAAACTTCACAAGTCCTAACAAAAAAGAACAACTTGAACAAAAATGAAAGAGGGAGAAAAAAATCTCACCTGAGAGCATCAGAAAGAATAAAAAAGAGAGTGATGATAGTTTTTTTATAAATAAGCCTAAGGTGGGTCTGCTTTTGTTTAACACGTGGAATCATTAATGCGTAAAAGAAATGTTGAAATAGAAATACCAAATTGAACATAAAAATGATATTAATTCAGAAATATCCTTCGTAGTACACTTATAAATAGTTTAAATATATGATACACCGAATTTCTTTGTCTATGTTTGGACGTATGTGGACAATTCAGTAATTCTAACCTACTTCAAGGTATTAATAATCACTATCAAACGCTTCAAATTAGTACTCCATATGCTGTTTCTTAGAATCGTTTACCATTAATATTCCTGTATCCTTACCTCAACAAACTAAGTTTATATCCATATACGTAGAATGAGAGACGAGAAACATAATCGCATGTGTGGTGGTGAAGCCAGAAATTTTGTGAAGAATATTTAAAATTTATTATATATGTGTAAAATATAATTTTTGACTTATATATGCACTATCATTTTTATATATACAATATAATGTTCCAACGAATAATGTCAACTGACTATTATTTCGTTTATGTTGCTCGCCACTGCACATATCTCTCAATGAATCGGGGACAAACGCCCGAAAATATGGCTTAGATTGACCCATGATTTTTTTGATTTAATTTATATCTTATCCCTAAATCTTTTCAACCCTTCTTCAATGGTTGCCTAACCAACTGACTTTGATAGTTGGAAAAAGGCCGCATTGATAGAAAGTTAAAAAATGAAGTATCCTATGAATACTCCATATTCACCTCGTGTAAAGCCCATTAAAGGGGAAAGCAACTCCATATCAGGATTCTTCACCGACATGGCTTAGACCGTAGATCTTTGGTTAAGGAGAATAAATCTTCTCCATTCCACAATACCTATTGGTAGTTTGGGAAAGGGCACAAATTCACTTGGAGGATTTAAAGACATGTATAAAATGATAGTGTATTTAAGTTTATCCACTTCATAAATAACATCTGCTGAAGTGAACAGCACAGTCTAAAGTTGAATTTCTAACTTTATGTCAGAAATTGGAATATTCTTGTGCAGTTTACAGTTTCAATATTTAGGTATGACGTTAGCCTTGGCAGTGTTACAACATGTATGTTTGAAGTTTGAAATTGTCAAACCTAAAAACTAGGTCATGATGACACTTATTACGGTGAGACTTCTCAAAGAAAGTCAGATTAATACCAGTATATAATAGCAAAAAAATAAAATAAATGTCATAATAAACCCAAAGTGGCATCACAATGAAAAGCATCTAATACAACCCAGAAAACTACTAAAAATACATCTAAATCTCTGAAAGTAAGTAAAAACATGAAGAAAATCAAATGAGGTTGGAAAGTCAGCCCCAAACTCTGAAGTACATTAGTACCACGTAGATCCATCCAATCTCACACGAACAAAAACATCGTATGTCGTACTCGAACTTGGATCTGCTTTGCAAGGACACATTAGGGATAAGTACAGGTCCACTTGTACTTTGTAGGTATCACAGATGGACTAAGAAAAGTAGAAAATAAAATAAGTAAAATATACTATGAGCACTTTACTTTTAAGTAGAAAGGTCCCAAATGGTATCTTATATTGTCTCCACTAACAGTTCTAATATATAAATACACAAAAATAGAAACAACACTGATATACATATGAAAGCAGACCGAAACTAAGCACAAGTCAAGTAAACTAAGGAACAACAAGCAAGATGCATATGCAATACAATGTGGATGGGATGAATGATGAAATCCATCACATAACTTTCTATATACACCAACCGAGCCGCAACTACAAGGTAGGACCCATGGGGGGTTAAAAAACCATATAATGTGTATCGTGTCTCAATCTCAATCTCAATATCAAGACAACCTTGCCAGAAAATTACCTTGGCCAAGCATTTTCAGAATATCATAAACAACATTATCGACAAATGACCTCGGCAAAGGATTTTTCTAAAGTGAGTCATTTCCTTTTAAAAATAGTATTTATCAGTGGTGTCGGTATATCATGATTGTATATGTATCGAATAAGGATGTAAAATTCTCACAATCAACTCAAATGATGATATCGAATCCATCCAACATAGAATATATATACAAGTGAGCCTAGAAATTAACTCAATATATCAATAATTCATGATTATCAACTCCAATTAGGCACCATCAAAATAAATGTGCATGTCAGATATCAATATAATAGCAATACCTAACTTGAATATTTTATCAAAATAAAAACAACCAATGCTCAATTAAGTCCTAAATTAGCAAAATAAGCCCCTACACGGGCATCATATCTAGAATAAAGATATTTAGATGCACAAACAAGGCTTTGTCAAGTAAAGCCCCCACAGGGGCAGCACACAATATCCGACATCTCAAACCAATTACAATAGAATATAATCCTACATAGGGACAAATGACAGTTAAATAATCTCGATTACATAAACCCCATAGTTATTTTCCCCAACCCTTAGCATGCTTTACTTATTCATAAGCTACCCAACTCAATCTGAAAGAAGTTAAACCATAATCTACCTTGAAATGAAGTCCTGGTCTAAAGTGTCTCACCACAGAGTCCTCCCCTTGATAAAGACCTCAGAATTAACTACAACATTTAGAAATTGCATCTACGTGTTAAAACTAAGCTAACGATATTCATATTACTCATATTCAGGTCAGGTCCAAAACGAGTTTAAAAAAAGAAGGTAGAATTAAAATTTTATTTTAAAAGTATATTTCCCAAGGTTATAAGTGTCTACATAAGAATACCTATGCAAAAATGTGTAAAAATTGAGGTCCAAAATGAAGAAAAATCCTTTTTTAAAACATTACTGGCATAAACCCTAATTTTATAATCCAAAATCATAATTTAAAGGTATTTTTAAAGATAAAATCAATGGAACATAGTGGGATTATGAGCTTAAAACTTATCCATTCTAAAATTAATGTTAAAATTCTCGAAAATCACCTTTCTCGAAGCTTGAACATCTAAAAAATAGAGAAAATATGAAAATGGAGCTTATATTCTGTTTAGTGAACAATACCTAATGATCGCGAATCCTGCCTCGTAGTTGCGAGGGTCAAAGTTTGATTGGTCAAATTATTGGCCTTCGCATTCGCGACCAAGGCTTTTCATTTGTAAAGGTTTACAAATTTAGATCGTCTCATTCGCGATGGCCTAGTCACATTTCGTTCTAAGATTTGATCCAAACCCCTTAACCCTTCATTATTGCGGTGCCCTCCTCGCATTTGTGATGAGGAAAAACTTCCTCCTTCATGTTCCTGGACAGAGGCCCCCATTCACGAAGGAGAATCTGGTTTGCATTAGATATCAGAATTTTGTTATTTTTTTAAATTTTCAAATACTCCAAATGGGACCCTTAGGGTTCATTCGAGATCCAAAAGAAATAAATAATATATGATACTAGGATAACTTTGATGTTTCAGACTCAATTGCGATGTCAGATTTTATAAAAAAAGGTTGTTATAAATTTATTAACCCCCGAGTCCCCATTTCACTATTTTCTAAATGAAGGATCGAAATAAGATATAAAAGTTTAAAATCAAACCAATCTTGCTAATAATCCAAATTTGACATTATGGATCTACAGGTGCAGTTCATCTTTCCATCTAACACTCAGAAGAACTAATAATGACCAATGTCAACTATATGGCTTCTCAAGCCTATAAAAACAACAAACTCGCATAACTCTTTCTAGATTGCATAAAAATTATTCCACCTTCCCCAAACTTCAAAATCAACATTAGCAACTACGAAAAAGGACAAAATGGTCAAAACACATAGCAATGAAAACTTCACAAATTTAAGACATTACAGACCTACTAACCCTAACTTCAGTTATCTTGTCTGCAGTCAGCATAACCCTTGACTGATTGGAGTAATGCCTCTTTCACTACCACTAACAAAAACTTCTATGCTAATACTTGCACATATTTTAATTTTTTGGCGGGTTTTTTCTGGAAAAGAAGAAGCAATAGAGGATCGAGATGAAGATTACACTTATTAATTATAGGCCATATAAATGTTGGAAAAATAATGTATAATATTTAATAGAAATGGTCAAATGAATATCAAATAATTCTCTTAATTTTTCAAACTAGACAAGTAAAGTTGGACAACTATTTTTAGTATACTGGATAAGTAAAGATTGACAGCGCGAGTACTCGTTATTCATCTATCGATTTTAATTTGCTTATAATCTAATTTTAATTTGATACGATGTTTAACTGAACAAAGATGATATTTAAATTTTATGATCATAAACTATAAAAATGTGGAATGTACCAATTATAACTTGATTTTTGGTGATTTTTGAGAATTATTCATTTCTGTGTGATTTGACTCTTTTACCCCTCTTTGTGGTTGCTGTGTGGTATTTTTAGGGTGTGGGGATGATTGGCATGATTCTCAATGTATTTTGGTGTGATTTGTATGAGTTTATAGTTTTTGGAGGTTAAAAAGACTTATTAGTTGACTTCGATTGATATTTATTATTTTATGTGTTGGGTGACTAAATGAACTATGATCGAAGATTAGAAACGTTGATTTCAAGTTGGTAACATGATTGGAGTAATTTTATGGCTTCTGTATCTCATATTTCCATTGAGTTTAGAGGGCAAAATTGATACGGAACCATAATTTATTTGCATGTAGGGGATTTTGGATGAATCACGAGAGGTTCGCAGAGACTTGAAATTCTCCAACCCTCCAGCTGATGTACCACGCAGCTAGTTCAGCCGCTTTTGTGACTAGATGGTTGCTTAAGTGACCTGGTTGCCAGTAGTTAGTACCACATAAGTGAGTATCCCATCACGTACGCGATTGCCGCTTAAGTAGCAAGGGTATCTTATATGCGACATCTATGGAAAAGGCGCGTATCGCAGAATCAATATTTAGTCACTTAAGCATTCCCAGTGATCGCTTAAGCGATGCCTGAGTGGTATATATACCTTTTTTTGTCAATTTTCACCATTTTTGGGACTTGGATCTTTAGGTTTTAGAGTTTTTAGGCGATTTCTCCTATTTCAAGCTTGGGTAAGCTCAAAATACCTATTTTAATTATTTTTTTATTTTCATAATTTAAAGCTTGTTAAATCTCGATTCAAATATGAAATTTGGAAATTTTGGCCTAAAAAAGCATAAATTAGTATTTCTTGAATTTAAATCCCAATTTCAATCCGTTTTCATTTGAGTTTTCTCCTGTTGATTTCATTAATCATGAATAAAATATTTTTGAACCAAAATTTTGATTTTACCTTTCTTTTTTGAAAAATTTATTTCGAAGGTCTGTTTTGATCCGGACTCGAATATGGAAAATATGTGTATCGTTGGCTTTCTTTTGACGTGTAGATCATACATTCATATATTTTAGTTGATTTCAATTCCATGACTTTGTGCTAATGGCTTATGGATCTGAATTTCTTCATTCAAGGTAGGTTATGACTTAACTTTCTTCAGGTTAGACTAGGTAGCTAAGACTGATATAAATGGTATATTTGGATTGACTTATTTTTAAGTGCTTTTATATTTTAAGAACTTTTTTAATTTTAGTACTGTTTGGAAAAACTAAAAAAGTGCTTTTAGTCACTCACCTTTAGGCCAAAAAAGTACAAAATTAAGCCAAAAATCAAAAGCAGTGTCTACCCTACTTACAGCTTTTAGCTTTTAACTTATAAGCTATTTTTTTGAAGCTCATCCAAAAACCCTCTAAAGAATGTTATGGGTGTGAAAACTAATCATGAAAATAGATTTATTACTAGTTTGTGCCCGTATGGGGGCCTATGTTGTTATTTTGTGGTTTTGAGACATTATTTGCTATGTATGATCATGTGGGGTCTTATATGATGTTGTTGACATGGTATTTATGTAATTGGTTGATCTATTCTTGGTAAAAATTATCTAAGTTAGAATTTATGTTGTATCAGTGACATATTATGGTATATCTCTCTTCTTTAGTATATAGATTATATTGAATAATAGATATTTGGCATATTGAGTGGATTTTGGCTCACGTTCTTGGTAAGTTAGTTGGAATTGGAGATTATCATTCTTTTTAATTGTGAGCATTACATCCTCATATCATATTCATGAAAATATTGGTACCACAGTAAAAATACTGATTTTTCTGACAGAAAATGTGACATCTTTAAAAACCCTCTGTCGATGTATGTGCCGGAGACGATTTATGGATATTGTATTGGTATTGGTTATTGAATTGTATATAGGTTGAATAACCTCCATGTGTCCTATCTCAGGAGCATAGTTCGGTAGGTGTGTACAGAGGTTGTGCGAGGACCTCGTGCATTACATCATCATCATCATCTTAATTGCATTTCATATATTGTGCAATACTGTGTTGCAATTTCATTTATTAATCAATATATATCTATGTGTATTTATTTATTTTACTTGTATTTTATATATATGTATATTGTAGAACTGTTAGTAGAGACAGTGTCAGCTGCTTTTGAGATATTTTCTGATTGCAGGTGACGTGCCCATAGTGTATATTTTACATTCTTTATTTTCTACTTTATTCAGTTGATCCATCATACCTAATGAGTACAAATGGACCATAGTCATCCCTAATGTGCCCTTTCGGTACAGATCAAGGTACGAGTGTGGCATAGTAGCTGATTAAAGCGGTGTTTGGAGCATTATGATTTTGCGGTCGGTCTATGTTTTCAAAGTTAATCTTCTACCTCTTCTTGTTTAGTTTATGTCTTATTCGGATTTTAGGAAAGGAAAGCTACTGAATTCTTAATGAATTATTTATTTATAGTTAATAGATTATTCATATGATACAAAAAATGTGTGAATCAAAGCTATTGGGTTCTACTACACCCGTCCGCCCCTGTCAACACCCACCTCGAACCTTCAACCCGCACCTTATCACTCTCATCCTATTTGTAATACCCCATATTATTCTTAACTCAGTTTATATTCTAGTTTCATGCATAACGGACTTAAGGCCTAAAAATTTCACTTAGTGTTATGGACGTAGTCATCTCTAAGGACTCTAAACTTTGAGGATTTTTAATTTGATCTTTCTGACCCTGAGACATTGGTTTGTTAGTTGATTCATGTTTAGGGATGTAAGAAGTATGTAGTGAAGAAGTTTTGGATTTTTTTCAACAAGGTTTAGGGCATGTTTGGATCACAAAACCAGAGGGTTACCATGATAAGCCTATGTCGCGGACCTATTCCCATTCTCATGTTCACTATGTCGTGGTGAAGGAAATGACCAACTGCAATTAGACCACAATTCAGTAAGCCTGTCGTGTTCAATTTTGAATTTAAATGGTTGAGGGGCAATTAGGTATTTTTCCCTAAACCTAAATCGTCCATAACACAAATTGGGACATCAATTATGGAATTATTTACCCTTCTTCTCAAATTTTCCTCCCAAAAAAGCCTTTTCTTTTCCCCAAGAACACAAATTCAATTCATTTTTCCCCAAGAAATCAAGAACCTTCAAGCTAAGGGTTTAATTTATGCGGTATGTTTATTCATGCGTTTCTTTCACCCATAGGATCCCAAAAACCATCTTTTCAATTAAAGATTGAATTTTTCTATCATTATTGTATTTTATATTGCTTAAGATGGGTTTAATTAACGTTTTCATGGTAATTTAAATGCAATTAGTCCATGTATGATCCTATGCAATAATTTGAATTCCTCATACTATGAACTTGAGCTTCCTATGCTTTATTCAAGTGAATTTTATAATGAATCCTAAATTTATGATTTTTAGCAAGCATTCGCATGTTAAATTCACGATACGCACATATTTGATGAAATGTCTATGTTTATGGGTTTTAAACCATGAATTCTTTACTACAGTTTTAAGCTTGTTATTACATTCAGTGATTATTCAGTGCTGGTGGGTTATGAACACCCGATACTTGTGTATTTTACATGATTTTTCAGATTTTCAAGTATGACTCAGTTAAACCATGATTATTCCTATTTATTTAGTTATTGTGATAATAATAAGCACTATCAGTCATGAAATAATGTTCAGTTAAACTCAGTCCAATGTCAGTTCTAGTGTCATTCAATTAGGAGTAGGATTTTGCACTGAGTGAATCGAGGGATAGATCTCACCTTCTAGTAGAGGGTATGACCCTTAATAGCAATCCCCGAGATCCAGAACTATGTACCCAGCATAGGTTAGAGAAGTCTACCTGCCAGTTGAAGGTTAACAAAGTCTTTACTTGCTAGTTAAGGGTGACACATAACTCCTTAGAGCACGTGCCAATTGAGGGTGACTCATTAGTCCTTTGAGTACCAGTTTTGTGGATCCACATAGCTAGTGTTAGTAACTATGGCACGGTACTATTACCTTTCCAACTATGGTTATAGGTTTGACCCCGATTATCTCATATTGGGGCATGTCAGTTAGATAATACCTCCCACATTCTAGTACAGTATTCAATGTATTTTAAGTTCAGGTTTGCTTGACTTAGTGTATAGACTTTTAGATAATCAGTTTTACAGCATTCAGTCTTTCAGATTACAAATTATCTTAGTAACATAATAGATATACGCTTAGTCTTGCATTCTTAAATATTACCACATGCATATCAGTCTGTCCTCATCTCATATAATAGTACATTCAAAGTACGGACCACATACTCTTCTTTGCACTATGATGTCTTATATCATAGGTTTGGAGGCTCAATTTTTTGATCGTAGTTAGACAGCTCAGTGTAATCCAGCAACAATAGTGGTGAGTCCTCATCCATCGAGGAAATGTTATGATTATTTAGTTATCTCAGTATTTCTTATTTTCAGTCAGCCGGAATTACTTGGGGGTCTGTCCCATCAACTCCTCAGTCAGTTTAGAAGCTTTCAGACATTCAGACCATCAGTTAGAAAGTTAGTCAGTTTTATCAGTCTTATCAGATGTTTCAGAATTGTGATTCATTCGTATTTTCAGTATTAAGACTTTATGGCTTTATCAGTTTTTTCTGAATATATCCATTATTATTATTTTACTCAGTGCTCTTAGAAGGTACCAACGCATAGGTTTACTTGTGGTCACTTGTCACCGTAAGCACCGTTGTCACGACTCGGGGTAGCCTTGGGTCGTGACAGTGTTTGTTAAGTTTATATAAATGTTCGTCTCTTAGGATATAATGTGTATTTATTTACTTATCTAACACTAAAACGTATATTCAGAGGCAGATTATGCTCTTTTTGGGTTATCTGTTGTTTATATTGACTTTGAGATGTACTTAGTTGGTTTGTACACTGTGACACCGGATTTTGGGGTGATTTATGATATTGTTGTTAAGTATTTTTCCACTATTACTGTAATTATATGGTTTAGCTTCGTTCTAGAAGTCTTACCTTGGAATTTGATGTTGTTTTCTTATTTCATATCAGTTTGGGTAATAGGTTAACTTGTCATGGCTTGTCGCGACAAGTGTCATCATGACCCTAGATATTTTGAATCGTGACAATACCAAATTACCCTTTAATTTCATGATCTTAATATGTCATGAAAATTGAGACTAATCTTATGAAGTGTTTAGTTTCCAATTGCAACTAAGTTTATCTGTCTAGATGTGCACTCATAAAATTGATTATATTACTTGTCAGTTAAGACCAAATTTAAATATCTATTTATATATTACGTTAAATTAGAAAGATATTGTTTTGAATTTTTATAATATGATCTAGATTAATAAAATATGATTTTAAAGAAACTGCCATCTTTGATTTTATCCCAAAGAAACTCAACACTAAGTTAATCTCGAAAACAGAGAAGAATGTGAAACTCAACACAATCTTACGAAATCTTTCATCTTTATTTTTAGTTAAAGTTAGAAGAAGAATCTAAAGAATTAACCGCATTTATGGTACCACAAGTATTTTATGAATGGAACGTATTACCATTTGAATATAAAAATGCACCAGGTAGATATCAACATTTTATGGATAGTTATTTTAAACAATTAATCTAATCATAATTGATAGTGAATAACCAGAAAACTATCATTTTAATTAGGTTTTATTTTGAAGAAATTGAACATCAAGTTAATCTCGAATAAAGAAGAAGATATAATTCAACATCGTTTCACAAAATCTTTTCTCTTTTGCCTTTAACCACATCAAAAGCTACTTGCAAATTTTATTATGATCACCCCCATTAATGAATTACCTACAGGTTCCATTATAAAAATATAATTTCTTCAAAATAAATTAAAGAGAAAAATACAGTCCCAACTAATAGAAAGGAACACCTAATCTATTATTTTAATTAGGTTTATCGTGAAGAAACTGAACACCAAGTCAATCTTAGTAAAAAGAATGAAGATATTATCCAACACGATCACATGAAACCTTCCTTTTCTGCCTTCAAGAACAACAAAAACATGCACATTGAAAATTTCACCATGTGCAGGGTTCAGGGAAGGGAAAGACCTCAAGGGTCTATTATACATAACCACACCTTACATTTTTGCAAGGGGCGATTTCTACGACTTGAACCGTGGACTCCTAATAACGTGAAAACAACTTTACCAATTACTCCAAGGCTGCTGTTCGTTCCAAGGCTCCCCTTCATAATATAGGTTAGTTTAGTTTCTTCACAATAAATTGAAAAGCAATTTTAATCACAATTAATAGAAAGATAACACAAAACTATTAGTATTTTAATTAGATTTTATCTTAAAAAGTGTTAAACATCAAATTAATTCCAAAAACGGGGGTAAAAATCATTTTACAAAGTTGTTTGAAATTTTTACTTTTTTTCTTGGTCTTTAATTACATAAGTAATAACTTATAAAATTAATTTATTATTATAATTTCCCTCATTGATTATCAACATGTTCCAATACCAAAAGATTGATCCAATAAATAAACATAAATCATGTACATCAAAACTAGTATAATCATATATATAAATAGAGATAAGCATCCAATACCACCGAATTATAGCCAAAGTTGTTATGACACACTCAAACTTCACAGGGGTTCTATCAGCCCCTAAACTCAATTTTAACGTATTTTTGACACTCTTTTGTGCTGACATAACGCCTTTATTACATAAAAATGAGGCCCGCGTCAAAGGTGTCATGACAGCTAAAAAACTTGTCACGTCAGATAAAAAAGTTGACAAGAATATGCTAAAATTTAGTTAGGGGTAATAGGACCCTCGTGAAGTTGGAGTGTGTCGTAGGCTGGGTACTTAAAAAAACAAATGGCATTAGCAATTTATCAAATTTCGCCTGAATGTCTTATGGTGCTAAGATTTAGCTTTAAAATCAAACGATTGAATTTTGTCTAGTAGTTACTTAGAAAAACAAAAAGCGAAAGGTAAAAGAGAGAGATAAAACATAACAATCAAAGAAAAGAAAAAAATAAGAATGTCAAATTCACCTTAGTCTCTCTCACTTGGCATCGACAGCGGAGGTCATATTGATAGGATGGAATCACCAAAACACCCAAATGAGGTCATATTGATAGGATGTTGATCGAAGTCAACTCTTAACTTAGAATTTCCGAATTTCTAAACAACTCCTCAAAACTCATCCAAAAGCCTTGGGAGATGAACTAAATCTTCAACTAGACTAAAAATCACCCTCCAACCCTAGTGGATACATTAAAACCCAAGAACAACCTTTCTAACCTCGAATGTTGATTTTAATTTATTTTCGTAAGTTTTCAACTTCCAAAACTCATATGAATATATCATTACCCAATAAAATAGTCCCTAACCCAAAACTTATGTTTCAAAGTTGATAGAACTGACAAAAACTTGGTAAAAGCTCAAATTTTATGAATGCTGACTAAAGACTATCATATCAATTTTTCAACCTTTGAAAATAGAAAACATGCCTAGTTTTCAATCAACCACCTCAAAGTGTGCTACCTGATCCTACATATCACAAATACCATAAAATAATTATGGAAAAGAGTAAAATGGTCAAAATAGAAAATAAAAATAAAAACAACCAGGAGAATTGTTACATGAGATAATTGTGGGAATCCACAAGTAAAGTTGCTCCTATTGTGACTGGGTTGGCACCTAGATATCTTTTAAGGAACAATGAATATGTTGGTGTAAGTTTATAATATGAGCAAATGTTATTTAGTTTTTAAGAATTCATAACTCTAAGTCGATATGGAGAATTTCTTTTGATAATACTTACAATGTAGTTAGTTAATTTTTGAGATATAGATAGCTCATCTTTTCACCGAGCAATTTGATGATATAATTTTTTTACCCAAAAAATGAAAGAAGAATTACATTTTAATGTAGAGATATTGATCTAGCCACCTCCACTATTAATGTTTTTCAATTTCTAAAAAAAAATTATTTAATAAAAAATAATATAGAATAAAGTCTTCTATTTTCTCTGTAAAAATTAACACTCTTACATTCGTTATAGAATTCAACAAATTCTCCCAAGGAATAGAATAAAGAATACCTTTATTTCAAATTAAATTATTTTAGATATTGCGTGTAAATTATAATTAAGTGAAATAGTTCATTATAGACTGGTAAGGGCAAAGAAAGACGGAGAAGGAATAAATTATAAGAATGGCTGAAGATTCAACATTATAACACTTAACAAGAATAGATTATTGTAGACCTTGCAAAAAAGTATATTTCGAGTATGTGAATGTATAAATACTGTGAATAATTTAAAATTTATTGCTTTTTTCCTCGAAGACATTGAAGATAAAAACCTTGTAATGATATCTTTTAAAAAAAGTGTTTTTTTAGTCAACCACATTAATTGAGTTTACATTATTGTAATTGAAATTTATTTAGAAAAAGAAATTAATTCATTTTCACACCAACACAAATCTGAGATATCATTTATGTTCTCATATTTGAAATATATAGATAAGAATTAAGAGACAAGACTTTTATGTACAATTCTATCTTTGTCTGACTTGCAATGAAAGGTATGCTAGGTTTTTCTTTTTCAATTTTTATAAAATTGATTCACTCTATGGCTTATCTTTTAATCTCTCTCTCTCTTCATGGATAGAATTTTGGCAATTCTTGAATGCTTTGTACGACATCAATTATAAAAAAGAGATTTGAGTTTACACATTCCAGCATAGAATTCTCCTTTATGTTCTTACGAATTTTGTTTTTAACTATGTATGTTATGAGAGTAATTTTTTTCCTAAATTTGAATTATGTGTACGTTCCAGTAAAAATACCTTTATGTTGATTTATTTAAGTTTATGTGTGTCAAAATCAACGGTAGATGTTTCGGTAGAGGTGAGGGAGGCTTCGATGTCGGAGTAGAAGAAGGTAGAGCAACATCATTTTCTAGTGCCGAAACATCATTTAATAAGGATCACAACATGTAATTGGCTAAATAACTTGTGCTTGATCTGAACAATCCTGATCTTAGTGAAAATGCTTTTCTAGAACTTCCGAAGGTTTACTTTTCTCACTTTCAAAGGTTCACTTTTATGTTTTTGTTTTATTGTTATATCATTTTTATTGTTTATATCAACTTCTTAGACATGGTTTTGTATAGTTCAATTGTGAAATTCTGGTAAAGAGTTTAGAACTTAGGGTTTTCATGTAATTGGATTATCTGAAAATTGATTGGGGTTAAAGAGGAATTCAAATGGTTCAAATTGAGGGTGTCTTGTAGAGTTCTATAAATTTTTCCCCTTAACTTCTTGTAGAGTCTTAGGATGGCAAAATATGTTTGTGAAGTTTTTTAAGGGGGGAGGGAGTGTGAGCTCATCCCATGTTAGCCCATGGATCATGGGGTGCTACACTTATTGTAATTTGTACTGGGGTCATAGCAAGATTGATTTTTGTGTAATAGGAACTAGACAATATGTCATTTTTATTTTATATCATTGGTTTGCATTAGGTGTAGAAAATTGGATATGTATCAGGAGGTGGAGGATGAATGCAAAAGATAGGACAGTGTTAAAAAATGACTTCACTACTAAAGGGAATTTATGATATGATCTCTTTTGTACTTTAATTCGTCTCCTATTACTTCGCACAAGCTAGTGCAATTTGTATATAATTTTAACTGAATGTTATATTATTTATTTTTTACGGCCTCTTTAATGGCCCCGGTTTTACTTCCATTCGCAATATTTGTATGAATTTATTTGTTAGAATTTGGTGGGGATTCTTATATGAGTATTAGTGGGGATATTACTAGTCAAGTGAAGGAAGATACCTTGAACAAGTTCAACAATAAGGAATATGGGAAATTTAATTTTTTGATGTAAACAAGTGCTTGTGTTCGTAGTGTCATGCATGCTGGGAAAGGTAAGAGCACAATTAAAATACATTACGGGTTAGCAGTAGTAAAATATCCAAGTCTAAATTTTTTTCATTCAATTTAAACCAAGAGGAGATAAGCAAATCAAAGAAAAACAAGAATAGGCAACAAATATATCAACCACACAAAAGGGTAAGACAAGAATAAAACCAATCAAGCCAAGACACCAAATTTACGTGGAAAACCCTTCAGTGTGAAGAGTAAGAACCCACAAGACCATACCTCTACTATAATCATCAAGAGTTAAAATATTTTTCTTAAAATTGGCCTCAAAACAAGTGTCAAACAACGAGCAACAATACAACAAGATAGCACCAAAACTAAAGACTAAAAAGGAGCAAAGATACAAAAATGTAGCTGCTGTTAGGGGATGAAATCAGAAGCTAAAGGCCATCAAATCCAACTCCGATAGTTTCAAATCAAAATATTTAGATTAGAGGAACAATCTGTCCAAAACTCAGCTTAATCGTACAAGAAACAAAGAGGTAATCGTTGTTTGAAGTTGACAGTTGTGGCTGGAATTTTTGAACGAAAATTTGCACTGTTTCTCTCTTTTATGGTTTCTGAAACTCTCTTTATGGATGGTGAAATAATATATATATATATATATATATATATATATATGCCACATAGTAATGGTCCTATGGACAAATGTGGGTTGGTAAAAATTTGGCTTTATTTATCTACACAGGAAAGGAAAAAGACCCATAAACCAACAATTTTCCCCCTCCCGACTATATGGAGGAGACCGCCATCCTAACAATCATGCAACAATCTTCAGAAATCCCTCTTGGAAAACCTTTAGCATCATGTCAAAATCATTATCATCCGTATGAATCTTCTCAAATTCAAGCAACTTAGAATCCAATACATCCTGAATCTCGTGGTATCTCAAATCAATTTGTTTAGACTAACCATGAAATGTAGAGTTCTTTCCAAGATGTATAGCACTTTGACTGTCTCAATAAATAATATACCTCTCTTGAGCACAACCAATTTTCCCCAAGAATATCTTCATCAAAATCAATTATTTACAAGCTTTAACGACAACAATAAGATCAACTTTCGTAGTAGATAGAGCAACACATTTTTCCAATCTGAATTGCCAAGACACAACTCCCCCTATAAAATTAACCAAATACCCTAAAATAGACTTGCAAGTATCAGCATCACCAGCTTTGTCTAAATCTGTCTAACTAAAAAGAATAGGCTTTCCTGTACCAAAACACAAACTCAGACTAGAAGTGGAACAAAGATATCTCATAATCCACTTCAAAATATTTCAATGTTCTCTTCCTGGTCTAGAAAAAAAAGGGCTAACAATGCCAATAGCATGAGGAATATCCATTCTTGTACAAACCATTGCTAACATCAAACTACCGTCAGCTGAAGCATGAGAAACTTTCTTCATATCCTTATTCTCATCATACTAGAAGGACACTTCTTCATGCTCAATTTGAAGTGCATTGCTAAATGTGTAGTAAAAACCTTAGCCTTATCCATGTTGAACCTTTGAAGTACTTTTTGAATGTACTTCTTTTGTGATAGCCACAACTTCTTGGCCTTTCTATCACGGATAATATGCACGCCAAGAATCTGCCTTATTGATCCTAAGTCTTTCATAGAAAATGACTTACTCAACTCTTGCTTCAACTTTTGAATCCTGCAAGCATTATGAAAAACAATAACATGTCATTAACATAAAACAACATAATAATAAAGTCACCATTAGAGAATTTTTGCACAAAAATACAATGGTCTGAAATAGTCTTCTTGAAGCCCTGGTGACTCATAAAGGAACCAAACTTCTTGTACCACTACCTTGGAGCTTGTTTCAAACCATACAAGGTCTTTTTCAATTTGAAAACATAATTTTCTTTTCCCTTAAATTCATATCCATCAGGTTGATCAATATAAATTTCTTCATCTAAGTCACCATGGAGAAAAGCAGTTTAAACATCCATTTGCTCAACCTCTAAATCAAGACTTTTAGCTAAACCTAAAACCATACGAATGGATGACTATAATGCCCCGAGAGTACACCCTGAGTGCCATATGATTCTTATATTCCCGAGAGAACACAAGCTAACTAATGAGCTAGTATCTGCTGTGAGCACTGAACAAAACTGATGACAAAGAGAATATGTATGGAATTTAACTGAAATGCCATAAGGTTTTAAAACTGTAATCAATACTGAATCATGAAGTTAACATTTTAAAACATACTAAAATGCTAACTAATTGTCTCTACTAGTCTGAAAGCCTCTAACTAAATAACTGAGGAGTTGATAGGACAAGCCCCAACTAACTCTGATTTCTGCTAAAACTGAGTAAAACTAAAATAACATAACTGGTCCTCTAAACACGAGGACTCACTACTACAGATGCTAGTGGTTCACTGGGATATCTAGGTACGGTCGATAACCTGATCATCTAAACCTATGATAGGAAACATCATAGCACAAGAAAGGGGAATGCGATCAGTACTTTAAATGTACTAGTATGCTAAATGAGATAGGCTGATATGCATGGTTTCATGAACACGAATAATAACTGTATGACCATATATATATAACATGAAGTACTAAATAGAGTGCATGAAATCTATAGATACTGAGGAAATATGAAATTTGTAAATACAGAGGATGTATGACCAAGCATATAACATATTCTGAATAAAATCTATAAATACTGAAACACTGAAATCTGATAACTGAATAATTGATAAGCTATATGATATAATCAAGAAAAAACTGAACTGAGTTCTGAACTAAATACTGGAACTCAAACTGTAGGAGGTATTATCTAACTGACAGGTCCCGCTCTAAACTGATTGGGTTCTAACCTATAACCTAGTTAGAAGGGTGCTAGTACCGTACCACGGGTACTAATAATGGATATGGAGTTAGTCCTAACTAACGGATGACCCCTGAGATTAGTCCTAAACAAGCGTGTTATCCTTGAGAGTTTCAGACCTAGATAACGGATGACATCTCATAACCTACGCTGGCTACATAATTCTAGAACTTAGGAATTGTTTCTAAGGACCCAGTCCTAACTGATGGGTGAGCCCCCATCCCTAGGCTCACTCGGTACTGAATCTTACTCCCAACTAAACTAACATTGATTACGGGACTAAGCTAAGCTTAACTGAAGTAGGAATTGACTCGGAATACTAAATGGATCTAAGTTTGACAGATATGATAACTGACTGAACTGATAGTGCTCATACGTGTATGAAACTATTCTAAAACCATTGAGACTAAGTAAACAACTAAATTTTGGGTATTCATAACCCCAGGACTCGATTAACAATAACAATAGGGTCACATGAAAGCTTTGAAACCATGGAAGGAGACCAATGTTCACAATTATTCACTTAAGTATTTCCTCAAACACATAGGGAACAAGAATTTAATATGAGGATATTTCTAGACATTATGAGATAGCACGATCACATGACAGAATCATAAAATTGAGGGTTTTATTCTGAATTTGCATGAACATGATTAGAAACCATAATATTTAAAACATACTAAATCTTTAGGGACATATTAAGTAGTCACTGTTCAACTTCCTTTTATCTAAGCATTTTATCAAACACTTGATATTCATAGTGTAGGCTAAGGATGAGAATAGTTTAAAGCTTGTAGTAATAGCATGATTTTGGTACTAAATCACCAATTAAGGTTTAAAATAAGTGAATAACATCATTCAAATGTGTAGGGTTTAATAACAAAAACAATTTCATGTAGTCATGATATAAAATTTGAAATTCAAGAAAGTTCATGGACATAATTCATAAAATATGTAATAAGGGCTGTTTTCAATGAAAATAAATTGTAAAAATCATGTATAATCAAAATTCATAAAAGCTTCATCGAGATAAATCATTATAAACATGTAATTTCATGATTTAAAACATAAAAGGTGGATTCTTAGGCTCCATAGGTGAAAATGGCCAATGGATTAACTTCTAACATACCTAAATAGTTGAATTCTTGAAGTTTCTTTGTAATTTTTTTGAGAATTGAACTTGAATCTTGGAGGCTAGGATTTTATATTTGAGAGAGAATGCTCTTGAATTTAGAGAAATTGAATAAAATAATGACTAATTAGGCTATTAGGGCCTTAATCCCATGATTGGATTGACTGGTGTCGTGGAAAAAGGCTAAACTGCCCCTAAAATAAATTAAATTTTTATCACGAAAAATCATAATTTTGGCCATCTCTGCGGCGTGGTACTATCGTGGTGAGCCGCAAGAATTTCATTGTAGTTGTAGTCTAAGGACTTATGCAAAATTATATTTTGGTGCGACATGGTGCTATCGCATTGCATCACTGAAAAAGGGCGAGTGCAAACTGGCACTTTACCGCAATGCGATACTTATCAAGGTGCTTCACTAGAAACTGAAGAGTGTCATTTTGCCTGTCACCGCGATGCGGTTCCATCGCGATGGCCCACTATCTGGAATAATAATTGCCATAACTTCTTACTCGATTACCGAATTAAGAAAAAATTGGTAGCATTGGAAAGATAATTCAATTTCCTATAGTTTGGTGGGTCTTGACTTGGAAAATTCTTAGTTGAGCAAATGATATGCCCGTTTGGAGTTGACTAAAGAAATATTCTTATCAAAAACTCAATCGATAAGGATTGTTTTGATTCATCTATTAGCTAAGAGTTACTTGAGGCCTTCATATAAATCAAACTCACTCATAAATATACTAAAGCACTACCAATTTATTTGTCATGAGCTTGAAATATTGTTCTTATATTGGTCTAGATTCTCGGGGTATTATAATATCTTTCCCATGGGAACATTCATCCTCGATTGGAACTGGTTGAACTAAGAGTACTGTACTGAGGTAACTGAGACATGTAATGAATATCCATAACTTGGAACATGATTACGTAGCTGATTCTGAACATGATACATGAACTGAATGTTATGAACTGGACTGATTTCCATTATACAGGCAATGACATAAAAATGGTTATAATGCTAAGATATAATCAAGAGAGTCAACTTATGAGTACCTCATTGCTTAAATATAGATCTTGATATGTGAGAAGAAGATGGACGGTTTAGGACCTGAAAGCTCGATGGATTATAGTACATCTCTCCCTTGGGATATTATGTCCCACGAAAGATACTGACTTGATTGAAATACTAAGGAAAGACTGAGATGATGAACGAGACACATTCAAATTGAATTATAGCTAGTTATCTGAAATATGAAATATGATGCATGAACTGAACTATATTTATCAAAGAGGACTAATCTAAGGATATGCACGACATAAATTTGAATTTCGCTAATCATTATATGTGTAGCATGAGTACTAGAGCTGAACATACTGTAAAGCATGAATGTATGAGTCATGAGCTGCATGACCTGATTTGGTGTTCATAAGTTTCATTGAATATAATTCGTATAACTGACCAAACTGTAACTCATTATACTAAGAACTGGAAGCACACATGATTCTCTATGATGTGTAAGAATTGAACTATGATCATGGAGCTGAAATATAAGGTAGGAGTAGATATTATGATGAAGGAAGTACAAAACTCTGCACTGAGATAAGAATGGGTTAGGCATCACCCTCCCCTACTGATATTCTACAATACACTGGAACCACTACTAGAATTTGAGGGCCAGAGTTGGTTACTTGTTTTATTATCTCCCCCTTAGCTTAAATCCACCATTCTAAGTCTTGGAACCACTTAATCAACATCCCTAAACTGGATTGCCACCACTTCACTCTAGAATCCCGGGTACAAAAATACACATAATTGTTAAACTCACTCTAAATGACTATGCTCGATAATGTAAAACTTGCTGCAAGTACTTTTTATTGGAATACAACTCTTAGCTTTCTATAGCTCTAACAATCATCATGTCACAACTTAAAATTGACTAACTTAAAATTTTTAACTATTCTTTCTATTAGGTCAACCTTCAAAGATTAAAACTTAGATTCTAACAGATATTCTGGATATCTCTAAATCTGTAATAACCTACTACTTTCATCATAGACTACAAATATAACCACTCTAAATCACCCAACGTCATCATGCTTAATTTAGAGTCAGTACCATAAATTCTTGCATACGTTATTCTAAGCCTTTTAGTTCATTTCTCGTACAACTAGCCCTATTTCACTATTGCTAAACTCCGGGGTTCCTGCTTTTAACTCTAGATCATATCCTGTCATAAGATTTTGAGAGGGGATCTAAACACATCTGACCCCTAAGAACTGAGGTACTACTCCTTCATTCCCTGTTTGGTTTTTTTAGAAGCTAAAACTGAAATACTCTTTTTCAGAAATCAACTGAATGGATTTACTGGGATAGTATAATCGGGTAATTTCTGCATATCCATCTGGCTAGGATAGATTTACCCACTGAGGTAGACACTGAGAAGGGCTCTACTAAGATTTCAAGACTAATTCCAAAGTTAATGGCTATATAAGGGGTTACAAAAGAAAGAGAAACTCTAGGGTCTAGTAAAACATACACAAGAATATGAAAGCCATGTAACATACCCATAACCACATCAGGAGAACTTTTCTTATCATATCGGGACTGAAGTACGTAAAGTTTATTCTTACGTTGACCATTGGTGGCACTGGAAGTGGCACCCTACTGAGTCGGGCGACTGACTAAAACTTGGGAACGACTGTGTTGACTATGCTAACCCACCTGGGGGAATTCCCGAACTCTGTGGCCTAGCTCACTACATCCAAATCACAAACCGTTATTGACCCTTCACACACGCTGATGATTCTTACCACACTTACCGCAGAGAGGGTTAGTGCGACTAATTTTTGGCCTTGACTTAAAACTACCTCTTTGGGCCCTTTTATTCTTTGTCCCTTCTTTCTTATGCTTATTCTCCTAACTCTGTGCAGTATGAACCATAAGACTAGATAGAAAAATAGCCAATTAATTGTTCTGAGTAACTATTGAACAAGCTAAGGCAGTGAAAGTAGCTCTAAATTTAGAGTGAAAGACATTCTTATTCAGGGGATCTTCCTAAATAGAAAAAGGTGCGAGTTGATTCCCATGCCTCTTTTCGTTGTTCCTTCAGGAAGGCATGGTCTGTAATGGATTTAAAGGATCGATTAAAAAGAGAGTTTAAATAGACGACATGCTCAGTCGCATGACATGAATACTTAAAGAAGGAACTTTTCCTAAAATGCCTTATAGCCTCTTGTCCCTAAGTATGGAGCACTTCACACCATGCACAAGACTCTACTTGATGGGAATTTTAGACGTCCTAGGGCACATTAAAACTTTAAGCTCTAATACCAAGTTTGTAATGTCCCGATATTACACCCTAGGATCCACACAGTGCTTATAGTCCCAGGAGACCACAAGCTAACCCATGAGTTGGTACCTGCTGTAAGCACTGAACAAAACTGATGAAAAATAGAACATGTGCAAAATTTAACTAAAATGTCATAAGGTTTTAAAAATGTAATCTATACTGAATCATGAAGTTAACATTTGAAAACATACTGAAAAGCTAACTAACTATCTGTGCTACTTTGAAAACCTCTAACTGAATAATTGAGGAGTTGATGGGAAAAGCCCCCAACTAACTCCGACTGTCTGCTAAAATTGTGATAAACTGGAATAACATAAATGGTCTTGGAAATAAGAAGACTCACCACTACTGCTACCACTAGTGCACTAGGATATCTAGGTATGGTCGGGAACCTGAGCATCTGAACCTATGATATAAAGCATCATAATGCAAGAAATGGGTATGCAATTAGTACTTTGAATATACTGGTATGGTAAACGATGTAGGCTGATATGCATGGTTTCATGAACATGAATAACAAATGTCTTAATATATATATATATATATATATATATATATCATGAAGTACTGAATAAAGTGCATGAAATCTTTAGATACTGAGGATACGTGAAATTGCTAAATACTGAGGATGCATGACAAAGCATATAACATGTTCTGAATAAAATCTGTAAATACCAAGATACGGATATCTAATAACTGAATAATTAATAAACTATACGCTATGGTCAAGAAAAATTGAACTGAGTTTTAAATTGAATACTGGAACTGAAACTGTGGGAGGTATCATCTAACCGACATGCCCCGCTCTGAACTGATTGGGGTCTAACATATAACCTAGTTGGAAGGGTTCTATGTAAGACCCTGCAAAATCCTTACCTCAACTAAGTCTTTTAAGCTTGCTAAGGGCTCCCCAGACTTAGAAAACTCTAGTTAAGTATTCAGACTTAGTACTATTTTGGCCTTCATAAGTTGGCAACTCTATTTCACGACTCTTATGACCTTAAAGTATCGATCTTTTGATTGATTAATGATCAGGAATGTCAGTTGGTGTCCCCAGAAATTTTTAGATTTTTCAAACCTCGTTTAGACCATGTTCAAGTAACCAAAATAGTGAGTCGACGCGATCTTGATGCATCGCGTCATCTATCACATCGACAGATAATTTTTCCCTCAGCTTAATGAAAATTCTAGTGAACGAATGCAAACTCGATGCGGCGCATTGGCCATCCCATCAATGCCAACAACATAGTGCATCGATCTATGCCTTGACAGTTTAATTTTTAATCATTAAAAAGTCACATCCTTAGGGGTATTTGGGTCTTTTTCCACATCCTTCAGCCCCTAGAAACATAAAATTTAGCCTTCTATTTACAACATACACTCATTATTTCACAAATTGCTCAAGAACAAAAACCCTAGGTGATTGAATTTCAAATTCAAGGCTCAAGATTCCACATTTAATCTTCAAGAATTTATCAACCAAGGTATGTCAAGTGTTCATCCAAGGGTTTTGTCCACCCTTAGAGTCCAAGAAACTCTTTTAAACTTCAAGTAACTTGATTTCATACTTTTCATGATTTGGATTCAAGTGTATTCATGATTATAATGTTGATGGGATTTCTATTCCTTTATTAAGTGCAAGATTTATGTAAAAACGACCATTATGTATGTAGTATCATGTGAATTCATGTTAAAGCATCAAAATTATGATGCTCATGTATTGATTAGTACTATGTGCATATACAATCCCTTCCAAATATTTGTGTTCATGAGAATTAACTAATGAAATTATATCATGTTAGCATGTATTCAAGTTCATGTCAAGCAAGTGTTTGCTAGAATGTCTCAATGAATGAATGATGATCAAGTAGTTAATTATCATGTTTCAAGAAATGTGTCATGTCTTATAATTTATGCTATCGAGTCCTAGGGGTATTTAATACCCAATAATTTAGTTGATTACCTAGAGCCATGGTCATCTTTCACCTCCCTCTCCCATGCTGGCCTAGCTACATGTCTTTCTAACCCAGTGGCCAATACCGCTGCAGCCAGGATTTGAAATTTCACCTGAATGAACCCTCTATCTTTTACTGGGTCTAACTCAGATGGGGACCCTCAGGAATTTCTTGATCAGGTGAAGAAAGTTACAAATATAATAGGGGTGACAACTAGTAAGAGTGTCAAGTTAGCCACATATCATTTATAGGATGTGGAACACTCAAGGTTTAAATAGTTGAAAGCAGAAAGGGTCGCAGATACAGGGTCTATAGAATGGGAGGAGTTTGTTGTTGCTTTTATGGATAGGTTCTTATCACTAGAGTTAAGGGAAGCAAAGGTTTTGGAGTTTATAAATCTAAAGAAGGGTAACATGATGGTACAAGATTATTCTCTTAAGTTTACTCAATTAGCCAGATACGCTACTCATGTGGTAGTAGATAGCATATCTAAGATGAGTAGGTTTGTGTCTAGCGTGTCTAATAGTATGGTCAACGAGTATAGGACCACAATGTTGATTAAGGATATGGACATATCCAGGATCATGGTCCATGCTCAGCAGATTGAGGAGACTAATAATAAAGAGAGAGAGGGAGAACAAGAGAGCAAGAATAGGTAGTTTCAACTTTGCTCAGCCTAAGTCAGAGCGTGAGAATCTTTCTCAATTCCACCCAAAATCCTCAGGTCCAACTCCGTCCTTAGCCAGTGCTCCTGTGCTGAAATTCAGAGATGACAAAAAAGATAGGGCATAAGGCCCTAAACCCCAGGGTAGTGTTAGTAGTGCCCGAACCAATCCCCTTTATCAAAAGTGTGGCAAAAATCACCAGGGTATCTAAAGGGTTGGTAGCGATGTGTGTTTTGGATGTGGAAAGCAAGATCACAAGGTCAGATAGTGTCCTTAGATAGGTTCTTAGAGTCAGCATAACCATCCCCTATCTCAACTTGGTCACTTGAATCAGCAGGGTGTCACATCCAGTGGCAGTGCACAAATAGACTCTACGTACTTTAGTCCCGATAGGATCAGGAAAGTTCTCCTGATGTGGTCACTGGTATATTATAATTTTATCATTTGTATATTTAGGTCTTGCTACACCTAGGAGCTTCTTCGTCCTTTATTACTCCTTATATAGCTGTTGACTTTGGAGTCAGTCTCGCAATCCTAGTAGAGCCTTTTTCAGCCTTTACCCCAGTGGGTAAATCTATCATAGCCCGATGGGTTTACATGAATTTTCCGGTTATGATATCTCAGAAAGTCACTTCAGTAGACTTAGTCGAATTAGAGATGACTGATTTTGATGTCAGTCTCTTTATGGATTGGCTTCATTCCTGCTATGCCTTAGTCGACTACAGAAATAGAATTGTCCAGTTTTAGTTTCCAAATGAGCTCATCCTAGAATGGAGGGGTAGTACTTTAGCACTTAGGGGTCATCTTGTTTCTTACCTTCGAGCGAGAAAAATGATATCTAAGGGATGTGTCTACCATCTCGTTCGAGTCTAGGACTCTTATTTAGAAATCTCTACTCTTGAATCAGTGTAATTAGCATGTGAATTCCCAGATGTGTTTCCCAAAGATCTTCCTGGAGTTCCTCCCAAAAGGGAAATTGACTTTAGAATAGACCTTCTTCCAGATACTTAGCCCATATCTATTCTACCATATAGAATGACACCTGCAGAACTCAAAGAATTAAAAGAATATTTGAAATATCTCCTAGATAAGGGATTCATCAGACCCAGTGTGTCCCCGTGGGGTGCCCCAGTTTTATTCGTATGTAAGAAAGATGGTTCTCTCAGAATGTGTATTGATTATCATCATCTAAATAAAGTCATGGTCAAGAAAAAGTATCCCTTTCCCAGAATCGATGAACTATTTGATCAACTTTAGGGTGCCAATTACTTCTCCAAGATAAACCTCAGATCGGGCTATCATCAGCTCAGAGTCAGTGAATATGACATCCTAAAAATAGCCTTTAGAACTCAGTATGGTCACTTCGAATTCTTACTCATGTTCTTTGGTCTTACCAACTCCCCAAAAGCTTTCATGGACTTGATGAATCATATTTTTAAGAAGAACTTGGACATATTTGTCATAGTCATGATCATGCAGACCATCTCAGAATAGTATTGCAGACTCTTAGAACCAATCAACTATTTGCCAAATTTAGTAAGTGTGAATTTTGTCTAAGTTCATTAGCCTTACTTGGCTATATCATTTCAGGTGATGGCATTAAAGTTGATCCCCAAAAAATCATAGTAGTGAGAAACTGGTCTAAACCTATCTCTCCATCAGATATCAGGAGTTTCTTCGGCTTGGCTGGCTATTACCGATGATTTATTGAGGTATTCTTAATCTATTGCATCCCTTATGTCCAGAATAACTCAGAAGAAAGTTAAATTCCAATAGTTCGATTCTTGTGAAAAGGGTTTTTAGGAATTTAAGACTCGACTCACTATAGCTCTAATTTTGACCCTACCAGATGGTTCAAATGGGTTTATCGTATATTGTGATGCCTCTAGAGTTGGTTTGGGGTGTTTTTTGATGTAGATAGATAAGGTCATAGCCTACACCTCTAGACAGCTTAAGCCTCATGAAAATAACTATCCTACTCATGATATTGAGTTAGCAGCAGTAGTATTTGCCTTAAATATTTGGAAGCACTATTTGTATGGTGTGCACATTGATGTGTTCACACACCATAAGAGCTTGCAGTATGTGTTCTCTCATAAAGACCTAAGCCTCCATCAGAGAAGGTGGTTGGAGTTTTTGAAAGACTATGATATGAGCGTTACATATCATTTGGATAAAGCTAATATAGTGGTTGATGCCCTCATTAGGATATGTATGGGTAGTGTTTCTCATGTGGAGAATGGTAAGAAGAAGTTAGCTTAGGAAGTTCATCAGCTTTCTTGAATAGGTGTTCACTTAGTCGATTCATTAGAAGGTAGTATATGGGTGCAGAGTAGTTCAGAATCATCCCTAGTTTTTGAGGTGAATGAAAAGTAGGGTAGGGATCCCAGTCTAGCTAATTTAAAGTAATCAGTTAGAGATTAGAAGGTAGAGGTTTTTTCCCAAGGGGAAGATGGTGTGTTGCGCTGCCAGGGTTAGCTATATGTGCCAAGTGTAAATAATTTGAGATAGTGAATTCTTAAAGAAGCGCATGGTGCGTGCTACACTATTCATCCAGGGGCTACTAAGATGTACCTTGAGTTACGATGGACCTATTGGTGGAATGGGATGAAGAGACACATTGTAGATTTTATGGCTAAGTGCTCAACATATCAGTAGATTAAGATCAAGCATCAGAAGACAAGTGGGTCCATACAGGAGTTTAGTATTCCCACTTTGAAATGGGGAGAAGTGAACATGGACTTTGTGATGGGTTTGCCTCGTACTCATTGTCAGCATAATTCAGTTTGGGTCATTGAAGATAGAATGACCAAATCAGCTTATTTCCTACCATTCCATACCTCTTATTCAGCTAAGGAATACGCTTAACTCTATATTAAGGAGTTGGTCAGATTGCATGGTGTTCCATTGTCCATTATCTCAGATAGAGGTACCTAGTTCACCACTCATTTCTGGAATGCATTCCAAAAGTGTCTTTGTACCCGAGTTTACATCAGATGGTCAAGCAGAAAAGACCATTTAGACTTTAGAAGATATGTTGCGAGCCTGTGTGATAGACTTTAAAGGTTGTTGGGATAACTACTTTCCTTTGATTGAATTCACATATAACGACAACTATCATTCCATTATTTAGATGGCTCCATTTGAGGCGTTTTATGAAAGGAGGTGTAGATCTCCTATTGGTTGGTTTGAAGTGGGTAAGGCTATAGTGTTAAGGCCTAAATTAGTATTTGATACCTTAGAAAAAGTTTAGTTGATCATGGAAAGGCTTAAGATAGCTCAGAACCAACTGAAATCGTACGCAGATGTACGCAGAAAGGATCTCGAGTTTAAGATTGGTGATTTTGTGTATTTGAAAATTTCTCCTATGAAAGAGTGAAGAGGTTTGGCAAGAAAGGGAAACTCAGTCCCCGATATGTCGATCCTTACTGAATTCTCAGTCATTTCAGAAAGGTAGCTTATGATCTTGAGTTGCCTTCAGACTTATCTTCAGTGTATTTAGTGTTCCATCTCTTCTTTCTTAAGAAATGCATAGGTGACCCAATAGTCGTAGTCCCTATAGAGGCATAGATATTCAGAAGAGTCTCTCTTATGAAGAGATTCCAATCGAAATCCTTTATTATCAGATTCACAGACTGAGGAACAAAGAAGTCCCTCTAGTCAAAGTACTTTAGCGGAATCAGTCCGTTGAGGGAGCTACTTGGGAAGCAGAAGAACACATGTGAAGCAAGTATCCTTACCTCTTATCCGCAAGCTCAGACTCAGTCCATGGTAATAATTTTCCTTGAATTACTTAGTCTCATGTTTAGGTATAGCTACCAACTTGGTATCAATTGACGTTGTATACTCAGTCATGCATTCACGAATCAGTTTAGTCATGTACCCATGTAGCAGACAGGCATGTCTAGTATATAAGCTCAGCTTATCAGTAATCCCAATCATGCATTCATGAATCATTTTAGGTTATGTACTCATGCATCAAATATGCATGTTCAGTATGTTAATTAAGTATATCAGAAATTTCAGTGATGAAATCATGCTTCAGTTGTGCATGTCTAGTGTTAAAATCTAGTCTATCAATACTCTCAGTTTAATCAGTCGCATTTGAGGATGAATGTTCCCAAAGGGGAGATAATGTAAGACCCCACAAAATCCTAAGCTCAACTCAGTCTTTTAAGCTTGCTAAGGGGTCCCGAGACTTAGAAAATTCTAGCTAAGTATTTAGACTTAGTACTATTTTGGCCTTCGTAAGTTGGCAACTCTATTTCATGACTCTTATGACCTTAAAGTATCGATCTCTAGATTGATTCATGATTAGTAATGTCAGTAGCCGTCCCCGAACAAGTTTTGAAATTTTTAGACCTCGTTTAAACCATGTTCAAGTGACCAAAATAGTGAGTCGACACGATCTCGATGCGTTGCGTCGTCCATCGCGTCGATAGATAATTTTTGCCTCAGCTCGATGCAAATTCTAGTGAACCGATGCAGACTCGATGTAGCGCATTAGCCATCATGTCGATGCCAATGACACGGTGCGTTGATCTATGCATCGACAGTTCAGTTTTCAGTCATTAAAATGCCACGTCCTTAGGGGTACTTGGGTCTTTTCTCACATCCTTCAGCCCCCAAAAACATGAAATTTAGCCTTTTATTTACAACATACACTCATTATTTTACAAATTGCTTAAGAACGAAAACCCTAGGTGATTGAATTTCAAATTCAATGCTCAAGAGTCCACCATTAATCTTCAAGAATTTAGCAACCAAGGTATGTCGAGTGTTCATCCAAGGGTTCCTTCCACCCTTGGAGTCCAAGAAACTCTTTTAAACTCTAAGCGACTTGATTTTATTCTTTCCTATATTTGGATTGAAGTGTATTCATGATTATAATGTTGATTGGATTTCTATTGCATGATTAAGTGCAAGATTTATGTAAAAACATCTATTATGTATGTAGTATCATGTGAATTCATGTTAAAACCTTGAAATTGTGATGATCATGTGTTGATTAGTATTATGGGCATATACAATGCCTTCCAAGTGTTTAATGAGTTGTTCATGAGAATTAAATAATGAAATTATATCATGTTAGCATGTATTCAAGTATTTAAGTTCATGTCATGCAAGTGTTTGGTAGAATATCCCAATGAATGAATGATGATCAAGTAGTTAATTATCATGTTTCAAGAATTGTGCCATGTCTAATAATTTATGCTATCGAGTCCTGGGGGCATTTATTACCCGATAATTCAGTGATTACCTAGAGCCATGGTCAATCTTAGGATAGTTTCAATCATGTCACGATCAGTAGTACTCATAGTCAGTCACAGAACTCAGGAAAAACTCTGTAAACTCAGTATTAGTCCAGTCCAGTTCAGTATTCAGTTCAGACCTCAGTAAATTCAGCCAGTTTACAGAATTCAGTAGTATTCTTTCAGTTAACGAAACTTAGTGAACGTAGTTCAATTTAGTTAGATAGTATAATCAATAACAGTTCAGTCAAGCCTACTATGAACTAGAAATCAGTTCAGTGTCTATTCAATAGGGAGTAGGATTCAGCACCGAGCTAGCCCAGGGATGGGGGAATTCCTGCCAGCAGAGGGTTTATCCCTTAGTAGAAATCCCTGTGTTATAGAACTACATAGCCAGTGTAGATTGATATATTTTCTTACTAGATATTATGAGGGTTGATATATCTTATTTGAGTTTTCCTGCCAATGAGGATTGACGAAAAAGCTTCCTACCAGAGAGGGTTAACTCATAGCTTGTCTTTACCCGTGGCACAATATTGATAACCTTACAACTAGGGTTATAGGTTGGACCCCAATCTATTCAGAAAGGGGCATGTCGGTTAGATAATTACCTCCCACAATCTTAGTTTCAGTTCCAGTCTTAGAACAGAACTCAGTACAGTTCTATAAAAATCTGGACTATCAGTTATAGTCACTCAGTTCAGTATGGAACTCAGTATAGTTCCATAGGATCAAGACTGTAAGATATAGTCACTCAGTTATTAGCTACACAGTATCAGTAAACTTAGAGATCAATAATTCAGAACTCAGTATCCAGTGTTATCACAATCTCAGTTACAATTTATGTATTCACAAATGTACTCTTATTCAGTTATATTCATGTAATTCAGTCAGTTTTGTTCATCCATATGAACCCATGCATTTTAGCCTACCTCACTTTGCATACCATTACATTCAAAGTACTAACACATACCTTTCTTCTGCGGTATGATGTTTTATATCATAGGTTCATATGCGCGGGTTCCCAATCATACTTAGCAGTTTAAATATTCAGCTGACAGAGTTAGTGGTGAGTCCTCTTAGTTTGAGAAAATGATGATTATTTCAGTAGTTCATCTTATTTCATTAGTTCAAAGTTAGTTGGGGACTTGTTGCATCAACTCCTTATTTCAGATAGTGTAGAGGCTTTTTCAGAGTATTTTTAGAGAAATGTATCAGATTTGGTATTTGTTATACCGTATTCAGTTTTATTATAGTATTGAATCTTATGGTATGTTTTCCACCTAATTTCCGCATATTTGTAGTATTACTATTTAGTTATTTCAGTTGGTACCAATCACGGGTTAGCTTGTGGTCCTTTGGAATTATAAGCACTGTGTAGCGTCCAGGAGATAGACTCGGGGCGTTACATGATAGTACCATTCCACAGGTACTAAAAATGGCTATGGAGTTCTTCCTAACTAATGGGTGACCCCTAAGATCAGTCCTAAACTGGCGGGTGATCCTTGACAGCTTCAGACCTAGATAACGGGTGGCTTCTCATAGCCTATGCTGAATACATAGTTTTGGAAATTAGGAATTGCTTCTAAGGACCCAGTCCTAACTGACGGGTGATCCCCCATCCCTAGTCTCACTCAGTGCTAAATCCTACTCCCAATCAAACTGACACTGATTACGGGACTGAGCTAAGCTTAACTGAAGAGGGAATTGACTCGGATTATTAAACGGGTCTAAGTTTGACAAATATGATAACGGACTGAACTGATAGTGGAAAAAAATTAAACTACCCCTGAAATAAATTAAAAATTTTGTCATTAAAAATATCAATTTTGGCAATCACCGCGATGTGATGCCATTGCAATGAGCCACTGGAATTTCACTATAGGTGTAGTCTAAGGACGAGTGCGAAATTACACTTTGGCGGGACGTGGTGCTATCACGTTGCGTGACTATAAAAGAAAGAGTACGAACTGGCATATTTCCATGACGTGATACTTATCGCGGTGTTTCACTAGAAACTGATGAATGTCAGTTTGCCTGTCATCACGATGCGATATCATCACGGTTGCCCACTGTCTGTAACAAAAATTGCCATAACTTCTTACCCAGTTATCGAATTAAGGATAAATTGATGTCGTTGGAAAGCTAATTCAATTTCCTACTATTTGGTGTTCTTGAGATAGAAAGTTCTAAGTCGAGCAAAAGATATGCTCGTATGGTGTTGACTAAGGCAACATTCTCATCAAAAACTCAATCAGTAAGGATTGTTTTGATTCGTCTATTAGCTAAGAGTTACTTGAGGCCTTAATATACATCAAACTCACTCATAAACTATTAAAGCACTAAAAATTTATTTCACATGAGCTTGAAACACTGTCCTAATATTGGTCTGGATTCTCGGGGTATTACAGTGACATCTTTACAACTTGAGATAATATCTCATCAAAATCAACTCCCTTTTTATGGTTAAATCTCTTTACAAAAAATATAGCCTTGTACCATGGAACTGGCTTACAATCTTCATGTTTCACCCAAAAACCCACCTATTTTTCAAAGTTTTTTTTATCTATAGGTAGCTTAGCCAAATCAAAGGTATGATTATCACGCAAAGATTTAATATCATCTTCCATATAATCAAACCACTTTTCTTTTTCTTCACTTTCCATAGCCACATCAAGACTCTAAAGTTCTTCCCCGAGTCAATAGTACATACTCACCAGGAGAATACAAAGACGAAGGTATTCTTTCTCTAGTAGATCGTCTGATAGAACTCTCTAGAGAATCAACAACTAGTTGCTGATCAACCATATCAACTTCCATAGGAGAATCAACAACGTCATGTTGGTCATTCTGAATATGATCACTATCTTCATTATCAACTTAATTTTCTGTAATACCTCGAGAAATTTTTTGATGAAATTTTGTGCATAAACATGTTGGATTCAATCTTCTAGAATGAATTATAAATCTTTTTGTGTGGAATGTATTAGATTATGACCCACCATTACATAGAGTATCGAGTAAGATTTCCAAAGATATATGGATCATCCAAAACGGACACCCGAGCGATGAGTTATGAACATTTCGATCGAATCGTGAATAGTAGTGAACAGTAAAACGTGCAGGAAAAAGTACTGAAGCCTGGCGTATTTTTTCTCCAACTTTAAACAACCATAACTCCTTCTACATAATGATCTGGTTAATTTACCATATATCAACGGAAATCTCTGCGAGTCCTCTTTCCAATGAAATTAGTTTCATCCAATTTATCTATCAGAGCAAAAAGTTATAGTTGATCTACTTCAGCCTATCAAAAGCGAATTTTCAGGTCAACTTCAAATGATCATAACTCCTTGTACACAATAATCTGGGTGAGATAATATATATCAACGGAAAGATATGAGAGTCCGCTTTCTAATGAAATTAGTTTCATCCAATTTGGATAACGGAGTAAAATGTTATGGTTGATCTACTTCAGACTACCAAAACAGTCCACCAAAGGATAGATTCGAGAATTATTTAATTTTTAGGGGCGTTTTGGTCATTCCTCCTCACCCAAAATCCTTTCAAACCCTATATTAAAGCCTATTAGAAGCATTATATGTTATATTTCATCAAATTCCTTCGAAAAGAAAACTCTAAGCTCCTACATCCAGCTTCAAGAACCTCCAAAGTTCACCATTAATTCTGCAAATTTATTCAAGATTCCAAGTTTCTAGTTCAAGAACTTCAAGAACCTCCAAAGTTCACCATTAATTCTGCAAATTTATTTAAGATTCCAAGTTCCTAGTTCAAGAACTCCAAGAACCATCACTCAAAGGCACGATTAACATCTCAAAAACGAGTATCGATCTAAAGTTCATCATTCAAGGTATGTGGGGTTTTTCAACAAGAACTCTCTTTCGTTCTTGTGCCCAAAAGTAATTTTCTTTACAAAGGCATGATTTTTATTTAATTTTTTATGAATTTGAAGCATGAACCCATATCTTATGATGATTATTATGAAATCTTGATGTTTATGATTTTGAAAGATGAATTTACATGTGTGGAGATATAAAGCATGAATCTTGAATGGTATTTATCATGATTTTGATATTTAGCTCATGAATCCCCATTGAGAATTGTGTTTTTTTTAGAAAGTGTGTGTTATAAGCACGTTGATGTTGGATATTTGAGATATTTTGAATGATTTGACCTTTTGGTCTTAATGGAGTTGTTTTGAACTCGAGTGTGAAAAAAATCCACAACATGGTTGATTTAATAGATGGGAAGCATAATGGCTCCCAATGTATATTTATATATTACTGAAATTGTTTTGTTGTGGATTGTCTTTGAAATGATCTGAGCTAAGTCCGGGAGAAATTTTTAGCACCGAGTAGGAGGTATAAAGCGACCTTACTTCCCTAGAACTATGTGCCCCCATAGGAGTGAGCTTGAGGCTGATTTATATAGTAATCACTAGTTTGTGTGGATTTAATATCGATAGTCCTACTCGGATGGCAAGGATAGGATGGCTCTCCCCAACGTGGGTTGTACGTTGGACTCCATGTAGCTCACATGGTTTATGCCGGTTATAGGATCTCCCAGTGTATGTGTGTTTCCTTGTGTCTACGGTGAATGGTGAAGTGATTTGAAAGTAGAATTGTGAAAGTTATTCTTTTGAAAGATTTAAATGATATTTATATTATGAGAATTGATATTCTTGATGAACTGAAAGTGATTGACAAATTATATGATGACTCACATGTGTTATTGTACTTATTTCATCCTCTCATGATTATGATGATTTTCTTTGGGCTATGTGAGTCTTTCATACATCCTGCATATTTCTTATAAATATTTATGATGATGATGTTTATACAACTGCATACACCCCTATATACTCGGTTCCTTTCCATGGCAATGACCCACATCTTTGGATGTGGGCTGCATTTTCTCAGAATGTAGGTTAAGGTGCCCAGTTCTAGGCTTGACAGTGATTCTTCGGGCACGCTGTTCTACATCCTCTATTGTGGTGAGTCCTTATGTTCTGAGGACGTGATGTCTGATGTTGATTTCACAAAATTATTTACATTTGATAACTGAGTATGAGTCAGTTGGGGCATGTCTCAATGGCTCGCTGGTTTTATTGATTCTCTTAGAGGCTTATCAGACTAGTATAGATGTTGGGAGTTGACTAATAAGTCGTATTTTGTTATCTTTCTAAAATTCTTTTATTCTTGGATGATGATTACTCTATTGATATTTGAGGGTTATTTATGGAAACCCCATTGATTTGTGTTGAACTAAATGAAAATGGCTCAAAGGGTTAGCTTGGGGCTACTCGTAGCCTCAAGCACCGTGTGACGCTCCGGGACCCATTTTCTGGGGCGTTACATTTTCATTATCATGAAGATTTTCTTCACTAGCAGTAGTAAAAGGAACTAGATCAACATCAACTAGGCTCTCACTACTTAGAGAATCAACCTTCCCAGCTTTGTGAAAATCTTCAATTGTTTGGTCTTCGAAGAACATAACATCATGGCTTCTAACACGTTTCTTCTTAATTGGATCATAAAAACGATAGTAAAATTCATCTTGACAATAACCAATGAAAATATACTACCTAGTTTTAACATCCAAAAGTTTTACACCCAAAGACTCTAAGATGATCATAAGAAACATTCTTACCAGACCAAACTTTATTCGAGACATCACCATCCAAAGAAATAGTAGAAGATAAATTAATAACATAAGAAGCAGTATTAAGTGCTTCTGCCCAAAAGAAATCTAGGAGCTTAGCATCTGAAAGAATATATCTAACCCTCTCAACTAGAATTCTATTTATCGTCTTCACCATACCATTTAACTGAGGAGTTTTTAGAGGAGTATTCTGATATCGAATACCCTGCTCTCTGTACTATCGATCTAAAGGACCAATATACTCAACACCATTATCAGAGTGTATGTATTTCAATTTTTTCCATGTCTGTCTCTTAACCAAGGCCTGAAATTCCTTAAACATATCCATTACTTGATCCTTGTAATTCAAAGAAAATACCCAGAGTTTGCAAGAATGATCATCAATTAAAGTCACAAAGTAAAGTGCATCACCATGAGACCTTACTTTAAAAGGACAACACAAATCATAATATACCAACTCCAGCAAATCAAGCTTTCTTGATGGTGGATGACTCTGAAAAGAAAACTTTTCGGTTTACTAGCTAAGCAATGAACACTCTTCTTCAACTTTTCTTGTTTCACTCTAGAAAGCAAATTTTTCTTAGCCAAACTATCAATCCTCTTATTACTCATATGACTCTACCTTCTATGACACAACTCTAATGAAGTATCATTCTCCACCAAGTTTAGTGAGCCTTTAGAAGTATAGCCTTGAAATAAGTACAAGTTAGACAACTTGTCACCTCGATCCATAATCATCGAACCTCTAGTAAGCTTCCACTGACCAGTACCAAGGGTGTTAACATAACCCTCATCATTAAGGTTCCCTATAAAAATTAAATTCCAGTGGAGATCTTGATCATGCTCGATATTATTGAGAACTAGTTTGGACCCATTGATACTTTCTAAACAAATAGTGCCAACGGCAAATACTTTAACATCATTATTATTACCTATTTTCAACATCCCAAAATTACCTAGAGTATAAGAAGTAAATAATTCCTTCTTTGGCGTAACATGAGAAGTAGCACCAGAATCCACAAACTAGCTAGACTCATCACGAACAAAATTAATAGCATTCTCACTGCAAGCAACAAGAAGATCATCCTTTGCAACAACAGCAACACAATTTTCATTACTGTCTTATTTCTTTTGTTAGAACATATCTCTCTTGTGCTTATAACAATATTTCATGATATTCCCCTTTTTATTGCAATAATCATATGTAACATTCTTGAATTTGGACTTCAACTTGTTTCTACTTTTATCTCTATCATTTGGACCTCTAGACTTATTTCTCCCCCTCTCTTCAATAACCAAGATATCAGAGTGTGATAATGAAGAAGATGAAGCCTGAGATCTTCTTCACATCTCTTCATTGAAGACACCACTCTCAATATATTTCAGAGTTACAATACCACTAGGAGCAGAATTAGTTACAGAAACCCAAAGACTTTTCGAAGATTTAGGCAGAGTATTAAGTAGAAAAAGTCCTGAATTTCTTAATCGAACTTTTCACCCATTCTGGACAGCTGGTCAAGGACACCCTAAAAATCATTTATATAATCAAAAATAATACTTCCCTATTTATACTTGATGTTCATCCATTGCTTAAGTAGGAACAAGTTGTTATTGCTAGTCTTTGAAACATAAAGTGTCTCTAGCTTATCTCACAAACTTTTTGCATGTGTCTCATTCACAATATGGTTTCTAACATCTTTTATCCATTATCTAATATAGCCAAAAACCTATAAGTGCTCAAATTACCAATCCTCATTTTTCATGGATTGAGGTTTAGTAGACGTAAACATAGGTAAATGCATTTTCTTGACAAATAGAAGATCTTTCATCTTTCCTTTCAAAGTATGATACTTACTACCATTCAAACATACCGTTATGATCATATTTTCTCCCATCATTCAAATCAACAATCAACAACAACCAATGCTCTAATACCACTTTATTGGAAAAGGTAAGGGCATAATTAAAATGCACGATGGGGTAGCAACGGAAGAATATAAAGTCTAAACTTTTCCATTCAATTTAAACCAAGAGGATATAATAAAATTCAAGAAAAACATAAATAGGAAATAAATATAACAACCACACACAAAATGGTAAGTAAGAATAAAGCCAATCAAGCCAAGACACCAAATTTACGTTGAAAATATTTCGGTGTGAAGAGTAAAAAAATACGGGACCATGCCTCCACTATAATCACCAACAGTTACAATATTCTTCTCAAAAATTATCCATAAAACAATTTCCAAACAACGAGCAACAATACAACATGATAGCACCAAAACTAGAGAATAAAAATGAGCAAAAATACAAAAAACATAGCTGCTATTTGGAAATAAAAAATATGAGCTACAGACCACCAAATCCAACTCTGTTAGTTTCTAATCAAAATATTGAGATTATAGGAACAAGTTGTTCGAAATCAGCTTAATTGAAGAAGAAATGAAGTGGGAATCATTATTTGAAGTTGATGGTTGTGGCTGAAATTTTTGGATGAAAATCTTCACTTTTTCTCTCTTTTGTGGCTGCAAAAATTCTCTTTGTGGATGGTAAATAAAACCTAAAAAGATCTATATATTTTCCTAATGGTAATGGGCCTATGAGCAGAAGTGGGTTGGCCCAAATTGCGCTTTATTTATCCACATAAGAAGGAAAAAAAATTAATAACCCAACAATGCATTCAAGAATAGATATAGTTATTTTGTTTAACAGTGATTGGGATCCAAATAATGATTTAAGATCTCTGTAGATGATTACAGTTAATTTAAAGTCGTAGCATATAAGGATACTCTGTCTCTATTCATGTTTTACTATTGATGAGAAAACACTAATTCTTGCAAAGCAAGGTCTGCTTAGTAGTATAAAGAGTATAAACCGAGCAGCTTACAAATAGACAAACATTACTTGCAAGAATTAATGCTTTCTCTAGTAAAACACGAATACATATGGAGTACCTTTATATGCTCCGACTTTGAATAGACTGTAATCTTTTGCAGGGATCTTAAATCATTATTTGGATCCCTATCACTTTTAAACAATATAATTTAATCTATTTCAGAAAGCTTGACACTACCAGCACAAATGCTAGTTTCCATCAATAAAACAAATTTCCCAATTTCCTTATTGTTGAACTTGTTCAAGATAGCTTCCTTCACCTGTAAAAATAAACAACATAGTAGTCAATTAAAATTACAAACATTGGTGGAATACCTTATGCAAAGCAATAGGGAAAGAATAAAAAATAAGAAAGAGATCATATCATAAATGCATGTTAGTAGTGAATTCCATTAGTGATACAACAAGCAAGTCAAGTCCTTTTGAATATTTGAGTCTTACAAGCTTTAGGTGTCACTGGAGCAACAAGCAAGTCAAGTCCTTGTGAAGGTAATAAGTCTATTATATTTCATGCATCTCTTTTCCTATTTCCACTTCTAGTATAAATATTTCATTTATGATCTTGTCTAAGGTGAATTCCCAACATGAAAAGGAAACCATAATTAACTATAATTTCAGGGGCCAAAGATGCTATTTTTGGTATTCTTAATCTATCTTAACCAATTGTTGTTCTAAAGCTTAAGGTTCTTTGTTTGTTTAGGTAGATGACACTAGTTTCTTCTCTAAACAAAAAAGAATTCCATTGTGCTTACGCGTGATGGAGATGAGGAGTGAGTGAACTATCAAAAACAATTAGCACTTCAACAATTTCTAATTACATCATCTCCCAACTTGATTAGATTTTTATGCATCTAAACTATCGTGTTGACAGGTTTCAACTTTTATTGTGTGAAAAATTCTTCTAGATAATGTGGGTCAATACCACAGCTGAAATTTTTTTGCAATATCCCAAGTTTAAGGAAATATTGTTGGTGCACTTGATGATCAACAACCTTCATCAAGGTTGCCGAAACAGATAATTAGGTGTTATCTTCATCTGTCGAATAATCCAAAGTTAGTTCTTTACATTACCATCCCGGTGTTATTTTCAGCTTTCTTATGAATGATATATCACAATCCTCTTGGAAATTTCCCATTTCTGTGGGGCTAAAGTCAATGTGTGTGGCTTATGGCAGGGCATGTGATGCACTGAGAACATGTTTAACTAATATGATTAGAAATACCACCTTAAGCATTTGTCTTCGTGTATGTAATACTTTGGCAATATAAGTAGCTGCCTACACTCTTCTCCCCCTCCCCCTCCCGAGCTTCTCCATTAATGATTGCAATGCATTGAACTTGTTTTACAGATATGATTAGAAATAGCACCTTAAGCATTTGTTTGCTTGTGCGTAATACTTGGCAATATAATTAGCTTCCTACACTATCCTCCCCCTCCCCCTCCCGAGCTTCTCCCTTAGTGATCGTGAATCATTCCCTTTATAGCATTAGACCCTTGATATTTTTCTAACCATGTGTGGTTTTTTTACGTGTGTAATTAGGGGGTCCCAACGACGACGAGGTGACTGCAACAATTGCTCCATATATAGGAATCAGGTTGCTCTATAAGCCAGAGTATTTGATCCTATTCTTGTGAACTAAATTCATACAACTAGGACTTTTATTAACATGTCCTAGACACTTTTGTTGAAGTATTTCAGGTGCATATTTAGGAATGAATTTTTTACTCATTGTTTATATGCATTATGTGAATTATAAGGAATATTAATATTTTTTATTAGGAGACTAATAATATTATTGGACCATTTAGAAAATTTTCATGGTTTCTCATCCGGTGCCCTCATTGGCACCTGACTAAATTTGAATTTAAGTTGAAAAGTCCTACATTGGGAGCAAAGTGATCCTAGCAAGTTAGAACTCTCTGGTTAAGGATAGAGAGGTACATTTACTGCTCTCTTGTATAGCAAACTTTTCTTAGGCAGTTATGAATGCAATCTTCTTAGGGGTCGTTTAATAGTAGGTATTAGAAAGGAATGTCTTAGTTATGTAGGTATTAGCCATTCCAACTTCTACTCTGCTTAAAATAATACACTAATTTTTTCATAGCTTATACATTTATTAATTATGTGGGGTTTTTTAAATTGCATTCCTAATGTCATATTATATTTATAAATGAATAACTTACTTTCTAGCTAGCTAGCTACCAAACGGCCCCATAATGGTTAATAAATAACTGAAAGATGACTGCATTTACTGAGTCTACTTCCCCTCTACATGATGTCATTCATTTTATTAGGTCTCAAATTTATATTAGTCAATCATAAAGACGATTTCCTTATTTTAATATCCCTCCACCCCATTTTATGTGCGCTATTTCAATGGGCACAGAGTTTAAGAAATAAGGGGAGACTTGGAGTGATATTTATCAAATTGTCCTTTATCAAAAAATGTGCTATTATTTTTTTTAATTAAGTGAGACCAATAAGGGTAAAAGTGAAATTGTGTCTTTAAATAGTTACCAAATAAGGAAAGATGATATTTTTTTGAGGACGGACAAAAAAGGAAATGATGACACATAAAATGGGATGGGGAGAGTATCACATACTGCATAATAATATTCATTCGGATCATTCCTGGCATAATTATTTTTTAGAATTTATTTTGAAATGTTTTACTTGAATCGAGAGTTTTTTAGGACTAGTCCCTCTACCTTTACAAGATAAGAATAAGGTTAGCGTATAAACCATTCTCTTTGTATCTTGTATATGAGAATATATTAAGTATATTATTACGGAATCATTCATGCGATAGAAAAAATATGAAGCAAAAAAAAGAGAATGGCTTGGTGATTAAATGCCTAGTAAAAGATGGCTTGGATTTATCCATGGTTTGTTTTGTTATTATATTCCTTATTCCTAGAATTCTGTCTAAGGATTTGAATGAGAGATCGCTAATACCAACACCCTCTATGTCTTTGTCAGTGCTCAAGTAAATCACCCTGATGCTAAGCATTTACAGTCTTCAATGGCTGAATAACCACCATACTTTGATAGTGGGAAAGGGAAATAACTTGATCTATGGACGCTGTTCGTAGGATATCCGCATTGAAAAAGAGTAAAAGAATGAATTATTCTGGGACTAATCCATATTTTTCCTACACGAAACCCATTTAATGGGAAAGAAACTCCCCTCTAGGTATTTCTTAATTCAGATTCCCTAAACTCGAGATGTCTACTTAAAAAAGAAAGATCTCATGGCCTGAAGATGCCTCTATGGTAGTCATGAAAAAAGGTGAAGCTACCGACGATTCTCTCTTTGTTCTCATGGCCAGATTAGAAGATGAAAAAGATGAAGAGATAACTCTCTTTAATATTAAGAAGAATTTAGGCGACTACATTCCTAAGAAGTTAAAAAAACTTGCAAATGTCTTGATTGAATTTGTATTTTAGCTTACTGCTGAGAAGTATCTTCTTGAAGATAAAGTAGAAAATTTATAACATGAAAAATTATCCCCAACTATTCAAACATTCTCAAAAATTAAATCCTAAAAACAAGTAGATGTTGGAAAAGTTGAGAAAGTTAGCTGAATCTGATGGTAAAGGAAAAAGGGAGGCTTGAACTTTGCAACTTTAAATTTATGAGAAGTTGAAGAATTCTCAAAAAGCTTCTCTTGTCTGCTCTAGAAAACAATAATGAGTTGGAACAGGACCTGTCACACATAAGATAAGATCTTAACAAGTCTATGAAATGGACTAGCTCCGTAAGGATTATTGAAAATTTGACAAATCAAGGTCTGAATAATGGTAGAGGTTTTATTTAGCAACACAACTTTTCTCTTTTCAAGCCTCATAGAAAGTATATATCTGTAGCTAATGACCTTCTACGCACTAATTATTGAAGAATAGTCATAAAAAAGAGGACTGACAGTCAAGGCTTACAACTAAAATTAATTCTAATGAGCATATCGAGCAGACTCACTTACAAAAGGACCTAGTCCATTAACAAACTTCAAGAAGAATAGACTACCTAGCTAGATCAAGAAAGTTGTGATCACTCCCCCATCCCCTATTGGGAAATCAGACTCAAGTGGGTTCCCAAATCTAAAAAATGATCTTTGTATGCAGGTGGGAGTAAGGGAAAGTAGTTAAAGTTGGTTAACGAATAGTGAATGCTCTAAGCATATGATTGGAATAACAAAGTGATTTCTCCCACTCAAGGCACAAAGATGTCTCTTTTGGCAATGGTAAATAGGGTTATATTATTGGTGTTGGGAATATCTATAAATTCTTAAATCAAGCTATTGAAGATATATACTATGTGATTTGTTTGAAGTATAACCTACTATGTGTGTTCCAAATGTGTGATAAAGGAAATAAAGTGAAGTTTTTGTCTGATTGGTGTGCTGTAACTAGTTTGGAAATTGGTAATTTTATTCTCAGGGCCAAAAGATGCAAAAACGTGTATGTGGATGATTTAGAATTAGTCCTTGGATGTGAATTGACCTGCTTAAGTGCTCAAAGTGAAAATGTTGATCTGTGGTACGAAAGATTAGGTCATGTAAGACTTTTTTTCTTAACTAACTGGTTTCAAAGAACCCGTCCGTGCTGTTCCAAAGTTGTATTTTTTAGACATCGGGAATTAGATTGCTTGTTTCAAAGGAAAGAAAACTAGGTCTTCATTGAAACAACAGAAGTAGCTTAGTACCACTAGACCTCTCGAGTTGTTGCACATGGACTTATGTGGACCTATCTAAGTTCTAGGTAGAGGAGGGAAGAGATATGTTTTTTAATTATGAATGACTACTCCTGATCAACCTAAACTATGTTCCTGAGAACTTAGGATGAAATATATGAAGTCTTCGTGATCTTCGCCAAGAAAATTCATGTAAATTTTAATAATACGATTTCAGGGATCAGGTCTTATCTTGGATCAAAATTTAAGAATGCTAAATTTGAGGAACTTTATGCTAAAAATGGTATTTGTCACAACTTCAAAGTTCCAAGAACTTCACAACAAAATGGAGTGGTTGAAAGAAAGAATATGACACAGGTTTGCAGAACTATGTTGATAGATGGTGGTCTTTCTAAGATTTTTTGGGAGAATCTATAAATGATGCATGCTATGTTATTAACAGACGTCTGATTAGATCTATTATCAATGAAATTTCTTATGAACTTATTATAACACCCCACAATTTTGAGAAAAAAGTTGACCGTCAATTGTATGTGCATATACCCAAAGATGATGATATCTATGGAAGTATAAGTATATTAATAAAATATAGAGTGTAGGAACATATTTGGATATGAATTAAGTTCATACAAAAATCCTAACTCAAAGATGAGATGAGAACTTTTCTACCGCTAGACTTTTAGAGGATGCTCCTACTTGGGTCAACTTCGAACGACCATTACTCATAAATTACAATGATTTAGGTGTCCTACTTTATGAGAAATGAAAGATATTCCAGTCTTATTTTAAAATCTTCCGATTTTACCTTAATAGAATATCAAAGTATAAAGTTATGCTCATTTTACTTGAGAGTTCCTATCTTTCAGAAGGTGATGACTAAGTTGATGAGTTGTCAACTAGGTGATGAGTTGTCAACTCAAGTCGTCAACCTTAGGACCTTAAATTATTTAGATATTGATGACTAAGATGATGATCCAACAACTCGTTGACAAGCGTATAACTCAACCTTAATAAGAAAATGTCCCAATCCAGCTAGAGATTGACGACAAAGTTGACGAGCTGTCAACTAAGAAATTCCTGTAATTTTTTTAAAGTTTTCTTAGTGGTATTTTGGTCTTTTCCTAACCTAAAACTCCTCTCCCAAGACTTAAATCATTAATAAGTGTTATATACCTATTCTTAGTCAGTTTTCAAAGTTCCTTCTCCCTTCCACTTTCAAGAGAGAAAAGTTAGGATTTCTTCTCGAAATTCATACTTCCATGGCTCATATTCAAGGTGTCCCAAATTTGGTTCATCAAAAACGCATGTTGTAGACTCCCTTATTCTATTTATCTTTATATTTTGATATTTATCTACTATATTTATGTTTTAAAGGTTCCTTAAAACTAGGGTTTAGGGTTTTGAGTTGTTATAAACTTGCATTGGTAATTTCCTTTATTTTAATTGTTTATTTATGATTTGAATGGTGGATTCTTAACTAAATTTGTGTCATATAATAAAGGTAGAATTTGGCATCTTGACTTCCTAATGGTTATGGATTTTTCCATAAAGTTAATGACATGAACCTCAACACACATTGTTAGTTTTGGCTTTGAACAAGGATTCTACATGATTTAAATATATTTTGAAATATTGCATTGCATTAAATGGTAAAAGGATAAAAAGGTTTAGGAATGCACTTGGGGCTATAGTTTGGATTTTAAACGGGATTTGGAGTAAATTGGTTAAATATTTTTGTTTTGGCATAATTGAAATTGTTTGCAAGTTTATTGGTATGACGATACTAAATGGGGAATTCCTTAATAAATGACTCCATGGTTAAAGTTATGTGCAACTATTTTAATTTAGGCTTAAATAAAATTATGAAGCTCACCGAGAAGGTGTAGTCCCATAAGGACCAATACTGAAAACCACCTTTGCTGACTTTTGGGGTCTATGACCACTGTGTCTGATTTGCACAGTATATTTTAGGAGGCTAATTGACTATTAGTGGCTTTAGCCTATTTCTCCATCACATGTGTCTAACATGGACTAGGCCCTTCGAGCAGGGAAAACCTGACCCATATAGCCCGTGGGTGCCTTTAGGTTGGTACTAGTAACTCAGTTCAAGACTAAATTTGTAAATGGTCATGTTTCATATCCCATTCCCCTATCTCGGCATCGTATATATATGTATAATTATTGTGTATGTGATTTATGTTTTGTTTTTGCTAAATGTATTTATTTTATCCCTTTTCTTAGGTTAATGTTGGAACTTACCGTACTGACCATCCTCGGATGCTACATTATTTCATGATGTAGATTTTGAGGTCTTTTTTGTGACCTTGTGTAGCTTTAGGTGATTTGGTAATTCTGTTGGTCAGTGGTTGAAATGTGAGCCCTCCATCCTTCGAAATTCCTATACTCTCTCTTATTTTTCATCTATTATTATAGAAATTTTGGATTTCTTTTGTCATGGTCGGGGGCATATGCCATCTTATTTAGTAATCTTTGGATTAGAGACTTTTATGGATAGTGATGGGATATTATCATGGATTTGGTTTTTAAAACTTAAACTTACTTTTTCATTATTACATATTTCTTATTCTTATGGTTAGCTTTCATTATTTATTATTACTATTGATCTCTTGAAGTAATGTTAAGGTGGTCATCACTGGCCTTGGTTGTCTTGGGATGCCCGTCATGGCTAGGCCCTTGTTTAGGTCATGAGAATCTAGGTATTAGAGCTAGGTTCAGGATTGTTGTATGCCACAAAGTTGTGTCATATAAAATCACTTTTGTGGGTATGTAGTGTGCTACAGTTATAGGGGGAGGCTACAAGGCATTTTAGAATGTTTCCCTTCTGTAGGTTCTACATTGTGCAAGAGAGTCTACTTACTCTGAGTTTTCTTTAAATCTTGGCTTGCCCGTATTTCAAATCATGCCTCCACAAAGATTAGATAGTTGTAGAAACTCTACTGGAACTTCTATCCTAAATGGGGCGAGTGTGGAGGAAGTTCACCCTAACCATGGAATATTGACTCGGTATAGGGCCTATACTCCTGATTGTACTGTTCCACCTATGGTTCCATCGGTCCTTAAAAATCCTTCTCTTGCACCTTGGGCTAGTGCTACTGAACTCCTCAGAGAAAGGTCTTAAATGTGGAGCACTGTCAGTCCATCCATATGCTTGCTTAGATTTTTTGCATTGCAATCTCGTCATTCTGATCATATTGGTCCTACCCCCAGTTCATTTGAGGTCACTTAAGATGGACAATTTATGAGGCTGAATCCCCCAATCTTTACAGACTCTTAGGTTGAGGGGGATCCTCATGTGTTTAATTATGAGATGGAAAATACTTATGGAGTTATGCATGCTAGTGATTCTAAGGGGGTCAAATTTATATTTTATTAGCTAAAGGATGTTTCTTATCAGTGGTATAATGAGTGGGAAGAGTAAAGGTGAAGATGTTAAGCCAGCAATATGGATTGAGTTTGCAGGTGCTTTCCTTGATCACTTCTTTTCTCAGGAGTTGAGAGAAGCTAAGGCTGAAGAGTTTGTTAATCTAAAGTAGAGTAAAATGAGTGATAAAGAATATACACTAAAGCTCACCTAATTTTTCCATTATGCTCCTGAGATTGTGTCTAATATAAGGTCTAGGATGAGAAAGTTTTCTTCAGTTCTGTCCCCTGACTTGGTATTAGAATGTAAGGCTACTATGCTAAACACTGACATAGATATATCAAGGTTTATGGTTTACATACAACAAGTGTAAGATGATAAACAGAAATAGGTAGAAATGGGAGAATAGTAGAGTAAGAAGTTTGAGAACGTAGAGTAAGGTGTGAATTGGCACAACAATGAAAAGGACGATAGACAGTGGCCTAAGAAGAGGGACTGGGGACATTCTTATTCGTCAATAGTGCACCTTATTCGAAGTCTTTAGGTGATCGGCATTTTTAGTATAGTAATGGTCCTATGGAACAAGGTTCCCAATCTAGGATTGGTGAAGCTCAGTCGGTCTCACTCTATTACCTTTTCATGGTTGCAAGATGCCTCACTGTGGTTATTATGAGAAATGGAGAAATCAGTACTTTAATTATGGTCAACATGGTCTGATGCAGCGAGATTTTCCTTCATCTAGGGTTATTCCCAAAGCTAATAAGGTCCCAGTAACCACTTTTTTAGCTCCTATAGCAAAAGGTGCTACTTTTAGGACAGGGACTGGTCGGAATCTTCTTTATTCACTTTTTACTTATCCAAAATCTGAGGCATATCTTGATGTTGTCACTGATACATTTATAGCTTTTCTCTCATGATGTTTATTGCTTACTTTATCAGGGTTCCACCTTATCTTATGTGACTCCTTATGTTGCTGTACACTTTGGTTTTGGTCTTGAAAGTATTTGTTATAACTTTTTTTTCTACCCTAATGGGTGAGTTTATTGTCACTATAAAAGTGTATAGGGGTTATGTGATGTCCATCTTTCATTAGGATACCTTGATAGATCTAATTAAGCTTGATATGAAGTATTTTGATATAATCTTAGGGATGGATTTACTTCATTTATGTTTCTCTATATTGTGGGACCCTAAAGGTCATTTTTCATTTGCCTAATGAACCGGTAATAGAATGGGAGGGGAGTTCTCTAGTACCCGAAGGAATATTTATTTCTTTTCTTCGGATCAAAAATAAATATCCAAAGGATGTCAATATTATATAGTTTTGGTCAAGGATTCTAACTTTGAAAGTCCATCCTTCCAATAAGTCTCTGTGGTAAATGAATTTCCCAAAGTTTTTTTCGATGATCTTTCTGGATTTCTTTTGAATAGAGAAATAGACGTTGGGATTGATCTTATCCTAGATACCCATCCCAAATCTATTCCTTCTTATAGGATGGCCCCGATAGAGTTAAAAGAATTAAATAAACAATTAATGGATCTCCTTGATAAGGGTTTCATCTATCCTAGTATTTCTCCTTATGGTGCTCTTGTGCTTTAAGTGCAAAAGAAAAATGGGTCTCTTCAGATATATATATACCATCGTCAGTTAAATAAGATCATTGTAAGAAATAAGTAGCTTCTTCCGAGAATTGATGACCTCTTTGACTAGCATCAGAGTTCTATATATTTCTCTAAGATAGATGTTCATTCAGGTTATCATCAGTTCAAAATTAGGGAGGTTGAATTCCCAAGACTGCTTTCCAAACCTGTTATGGCCATTATAAGTTCTTGGTTATGTCATTTGGGTTGACTTATTCTCCGATTACTTTCATGGTCATTATGAATTGGGTGTTTAGATAATTTTTTGATCTGTTTATTATAGTCTTCATTGATGACTTCTTGGTGTACTCCAAAAGTGAGAAGGGTCATGTAAATCACGTATGAATTGTATTGTAGACCCTTAAGGACCAAGAATTATATGCAAAATGTCTAACTATGAATTTTTGTTGAGTGTTGTGACTTTATTGGGCATGTTGCATCTAGTGAAGGAAGGTGTACCCACAGAAGATTGAGATAATTAAGAGGTGGCCTAGTCCTATGACTCCAAACGACATTAGGAGCTTTTTTGTCTTGGTAGGTTACTATAGGAAATTTATGGAAAATTTCTCATCTATTGCTACTCTACTGATGAGATTGACTCAAAAAAAGGTAAAGTTTTTTTTATCTGATGGTTGTGAAGGAAGTTTTGAGAAATTGAAGGATAAATTTACTTCTACTCCTATTTTAACCCTACGTGAGGGTACTGAGGGGTTTGTTGTGTATTGTAATGTATCCCGTATGCGACTGGGTTGTGTGTTGATGTCACAGGATAGGATAGTGGATTATGCTTCCAGGCAACTTAAGATTAAAGAGAGGAATTACGTAACTCATGATCTAGAGTTTCCAGCTGTGGTTTTTACTTTAAAAATCTGGCATCACTATTTGCATAGGGTGTATGTCGATATAACTGAGACTATAAGAGCTTGCAGTACATGTTCACATAGAAGAAATAAAACCTCAAGCAAAGGTGGTGGCTAAAACTTTGTAAGGACTATGACATGAGTTTGCACTACTATCCAGATAAAGGTAATGTTGTTGCTAATGCTCTTAACAAGTTTTCCATGGGGAGTTTATATCTTGTTGAAGAGAGGAAAGAGGGATTGGTGAAAGACATTCACCGGCCTTCAAACTTAGGGGTTTACTTATTGGACTCTAAAGATTTGGATGAGGGTGATCATTTAGGAGGTCACTAAATCATCTCTTGGAGTTAAGGTCAAGGAAAAGTAGGTTTTGAGTCCTATACTTATGCAAATCAAAAACGATGTTGGTCAGCAGAAAGTTATAGCTTTCAAGATTGGAAGAGATGGAATTCTAAGGTACCAACAGAGGTTGTGTGTTCCTAATATAGATAGGTTGTGAGAAAGAATTTTGATTGAAGCCCATGTGTCCAAATATACAGTTTATTCAAGTTCAACCAAGATGTATCATGAATTGAAAGATATCTATTGGTGGAATAATATAAAGAGGGATGTGAAAAATTTTGCTTCCAAGTGTATGATTTGGAAACAAGTTAAGGTTGAACATTTAAGGCCAAGGGACACTTCTCAAGACATAGCTTTACCAATGTGGAAGTGGTAAATTATAAATATGGACTTTGTCATGGGACTGCCGCGATCTCGAAATCAGTATGATTCTATTAGGGTCATTGTAGACAGGATGACCAAGTCGACTCACTTTTTACATGTGAAGATTAACTACTCAGGAGAGCATTATTCCAAGTTGTTCATTCAGGAGATAGTAAAGTTGCATGGGCCCTATTATCTATTATTTTTAACCGAGGTATGCAGTTCTCTTTACATTTTTGGTGTTCTTTTAAGAAAGGGTTGAGTACCCAGGTGTACCTTAGCACCGCTTTCCACCCTCAAATGGAGACAAGTGGATCATACTATTCAGACTCTAGAAGAAATGCTAAGGGCCTGCGTAATTGATTTTAAAGGTAGTTGGGTTGATCCACTACCAGTTATTGAGTTTGCTTAAGATAATAGTTATCATTCCAGCTTCCAGATGGCTCCCTTTGATGCCCTTTATGGTAGAAGGTGTAGGTCTTTGATTGGATAGTCTAAGGTGGGTGAGACTAGGGAGTTTGGGCCTGACATAGTTCACCAAGTAATGGAGAAACTAAAGGTGATTTAAGTAAGACTTAAGACAATTTAGAGTAGCAAGAACTATTATATGGATATGATGTGGAGTGAGTTAGAATTGAAGTTAATGATTGGGTGTTATTGAAGGTTTTCCCTATGAAATGAGTTATGAGGTTTAGAAAAAAGGGGAAGCTCAGTCATCGTTACATTGGTCCGTATTAAATTAGAAGAAGTATTGGGAATGTTGCGTATGAATTGGACATACCAACAAATTTGGCCCGGTTCATCTCGTTTTTTATGTGTTTATGCTTAAAAAGTGTATCAATGATCCTTCTTTTGTAGTGACCGTTGAGGATGTTGGTGTTAAAGATTTATCGTCCTATTAGGAGATCCTAATTGAAATCATGCATAGAAGAATTCAAAATTTAAGGACCAAGGATATAGCTTCGGTAAAGGTGCTATAGAGAAACTAAAAAGAGGAGGAAGCTAATTGGGAATCAGAGGAGGACATGAAAGCTAAATATCCCTCCTTATTTCCATTATTAGGGGGAGGTGCTTGATGTACGAATCTTATGCTTTCTCTTGATTCATTTGATCTTATTCCTGAGACCCTTTTTTATTGCTCCTTATGTAGTGCTAAGTTCTCATTCGGGGATGAATGATCCTAATGGGGGGGATAATGTAACTCCAACAATTTTAGGTAGAACTTGAACCATCAATCCTATGTCCATATACCCGAACACAATGATGGGAACATCTTTGTATATGAATTGAGGTCATGAAAATCTCCTAACTCAAATAAGAGTTGAAAAGTTTTCTACCGATAGAGTTTTAGCTGACACTCCTACTTGGGTAAAGTTCCACCGACCATTACTCCTAGAATATAGCAATTTAGGTTTATAATCATATACTAAATGAATGTTATTTTAGTCTTCTTCTCAATGCATCCAATTTCACATTAATCCAATATCGTAGCAGAAAGTAATGTTCATTTTACTTGGGAGTGTCTACCTACAGAGGGTGACAACTATGTTGACAAGTTGTCAAATCAAGTCGTCAAACTCAACCAAAAAGGACCTTTAATCAATTAGAGATTAACGGCTAAGTTGACGAATTGTCAACTAGTTGACAAGGTGTCAACTGAGTCGGCAACCTTAACAAAAAAATGTCTAAATCCAGCTAGAGATTGATGGCTAAGTTAACAAGGTTTCAACTGAGAAATTCCTGCAATTTATGTAAGTTTTATTAGAGGTATTTTTGTCTTTTCCCCACCACAAACTCCTCCCTCACGACTTAAATCATTCAATAAGCATTAAATACTCATTATTAGTCAGTTTTAAATGTTTCTTCTATTCTCCACTAACAAGGGAGAAAAGTTAAGGTTCCTTTCAAAAACGCATACTTCCAAGGCTCATATTCAAGAGTTCACATATTTGGTTAATCTAAAAGGCATTTTGTACACTCCCTTATTCTATTTATCTTTAAATTTTTAAAGGTTTCTTAACTCTACGGTTGAGGGTTTTGAGTTGTTAAAAATTTGCATTGGTTTTTCTCTTTGTTTAAATGGTTTATTTATGATTTAAATGGTGGATTATGAACTGAATTTATGTCTTATGATAAAGGTGGAATTTTGTAACTGGATATTTTTTTTGGCATGATGTTAATGACATGAACCTCATCCCACATTGTTAATTTTGTCTTTGAAAAAGGATTCTACATCATTTGACTGTCAGTTAAAATATTGCATTTGCAGTAAATGGTAAAAGATAAAAAGGTTTTGGAATACCCTTGTGGGATATGGTTTGGATTTTAAATGAGATTTGGAGTCTAATTGGTTAAATGGTTATGTTTTGACAAAATTGGAATAGGTTGGAAGTCTATTGGTATGGCGATGCCAAGTTGGAAATGCCTTAATAAATAACTCCATGGTTAAATTTATGTGCATCTCTTTTAATATTATCTTAAAGGAAATTCTGTAGCTCACCAATAAGGTGTAGTCCTAGGAGGATCAACACTGTAAACCACGTTTGCCAATGTTAGGGCTCTATGACCACTGAACCTGATTTTCACAGTATATTTTGGGAGGCTAATTGATTATTTGTGGATTTAGCCTATTTCTCCGGTACAAGTAGCTAACATGGACTAAGGTCATTCTGGCAGGGGAGCCGAACCCATATAGCTCATGGATGCCTTCAGGCCGGTAATAGCTACACAGTTTAGGATATCCTATGACCCTATCCTGACATTCTATATATATGTATAATTGTTGTGCATGTGATTTATGACTGGTTTTTGGTAAATGTATATATTTTTCCCTCTCAGGGTTGATGCTAGTACTCTTCATACTAACCATCCCTTGATGCTACATTTTTTCATGATATAGGTTTCGAGGGCTTCTCTAGTTACCCTGTTCAATGTTAGGTGATTCAAAACTCCTTTTGGTGAACAGTTGAAATAGTGAACCCTCCATCCTTTGAAAGGCCTGGACTCTCTCTTTGCTTTCATCTACTATTCTAGCACTTTTGGATTCTTTTGTCATAGTGAGGGCATGTCCCAACGTGGTTATTATTCTTGGATTAGAGGATTTTGTGGATAGTGATGGGATAGTATTGTGGATTTGGTTCTTAGCTCTTTAACTTACTTCTTTATTATTACATCTTTCTTATTCTTCTAGTTAGCTTCCGTTGTTGATTATTACTATTGTGCTCTTGAGGTACGGTTATGGGGGTCTTCTCTGGCCTTGGTTGGCTTGGGATGCACATCACGGTTAGGCCCTGGTTAGGTACCTGATACGTATATTCAATAAAAGTCCCAAACTTGATTATTTCAGGCCTTTTGGTTGTGAGTGCTTCATTCTAAACAATGGCAAGGATGAGTTGGGAAAGTTTGACTCTAAAAGTTATAAAGTTGCATTTGTAGGCTTTCCTCAAGCAGTATAGCCTACAGAGTCTACAAAAAAAAGGACCCTGTTTGTGGAAAAAGTGTGCATGTGATGTTTTATGAATCAGAAAACATAAAGAATCCATAAGGAAGGGATGACATTGATATGGAGGAACTAATTCCCATTCAAAGGGATGGTTCAGCAGGAGCTGAGTTTCAAGAACAAAATTCTCCAGATAATATGGTTGTAGATGAAGAAGGAAGAGAAGAACCAGGTCTTTAGTTGCAGAATCCTGACAAAGATGAGGCACAACAATGAACAAAGGTCCAAATGCCTCAAGGACTTGGTCCCAACAGATCATAGACAACATCAAAGAGGTCAAATTGGAAGCATAAGTTATCTCACCCTATTGAGAATCGAACTTCTCCACTGTAATCACCAATGCAAACTAGGGCACATACAAGAAACTTTGTTTCTTTTTCATCTTTTATATCCTAAATTAAACCCAAAAATATAAAGAAGGATCTCAAAGATGACTGGGCAAATTCTATACAGGACACGACACGAACTAGGGCCTGGCTGTGATAGGTATTTCAAGCCTATCGGCCAGAGACCACCCCTATCCTAGCCGTTTGAGCACAATAAAATAATAGGTCGAGTAAAACCAAAAAATAAGAATGATATATAAACTAATACAAAGGTTCTAATAATCCAAAACAAATAACCAATCCATACTTTGTCAATAAAACCTCTAAAACCAGAATACCTAATTAGGTTGGGACAAGCCCTCGACCATGACAATGGAACTCTTCAACTCCCAATATATGAAAAGAAACCTAATGAAATAGTAAAGCTTTCTGGATGATGAAGGCTCACCACTTCATAACAACTCAACTGATATTCGCTCTACCTAATATGCACACAAGTAAATAAAGAATCCTAGGACCCTACATCATGAGACGATGTAGTATCCAGGGATGGTCAATGGGATGAGCACTAACATATAAATAACATAAGGAATAAAATAATTTCATCACCAAAACCAATCAAAACCACATGCGCACATTCATATGTATATATGTATAAAGTCGGGGTAGGGTACAAGGTTATAAACATGAGATTTAAAAACTATTAAACTGGTCGGTGTATCTATATCTGTCCTAAGGGCACCCATAGGATATATGGATTCATCTTCCTCTATTAAAAAGGTCCCATTCCCAGCACGTGTTATCCGTATAAACTAGGAAGATCTGAGAAAGGTCCAGAGACACAAAGGCTCTAGACATTTTAATATATATATATATATATATATATAGTGTGTGTGTGTGTGTGTGTGTGTGTGTGTGCGAACTATGCACACAGTCATAAAGATCCCCATGCCAACAAATATGGTTTCTAGATTTGGTCCTCCCAAGACCTCCATCTTCATGGGGAGATACACAACCCCTTTTAAGCCCAAATTAAAACATTTTCACATAACCCACCCATTAACATAGGAATTATTTATTAAGTCTTTTATCATTCATATCATCATACCAATTATGCTTTAAAGCTAAGTCCAATTATGTCATTCCAATCCAATTAAACTAATTGACACCCAAGTTACAATTTAAAACCAACCCATGGCCACCAAGGCCCCTCAAAAACAATTTTTATGATCCATTAACCTTTTATTCAATGCAAAGTTCCAAGAGTTAGTTAAATTGTGCATATATCCATGTTATAAAATAAATTTCATAGAGTGTGTTGAGGTTCATGCTAATTCCATACCAAACCCATAAATTTGGGGAAAACCATGTTACCCAATCCAATTCCTATACCCATGCACTTATTTAATTCAAAAAACAATAAGATAAAGCATGAATTACAAGTTCAAAACCATGGGAAAATATCAAAGCAAACCATTTAAATCCCTCAAACCAATTTTAAAACCCAATAATCAACTTCAGATGTATAATAAATGAACAAAATTCTATTATGTAAAGTCATGTTAGGAAGAGAGACATTTCTAAAACACCAAGAAATTTTGAGAGAAAACCACCAATGGAAGCCTAGATGATTAATCCTTTGAAACCCTAGCTTTCTCTTAAGTTTGGAAGTTTGAGAGGAGAGAATAATGTTTATGATTTGGTAAATGATTAAAAAGTGACCCTTGGGGTTTTTTAATTCATGGGTTAAGTGTAAACAAAGGAAAAAGTCAAAAATGCCCTTAGTGAAAAATATGCATGAAAATAGCTCCCAGTCATTGTAGGTTGGGTAATGACTCATGATTACTAGTCACAAGTCATTTCCTGGACTCGTGGACTGAGAAAAAACTTTGGGCACCTTCACTTTTATGGTAAAAAGTCCCTCGTAACAACTCGTGACCTAACCATATATCTCATGGGGGATAAGTCGTGATCAAGAAAGTAACCTAGGCATACAACACTGGTCCAGAAATGAGTGGCACCATACGACTCGTGATGATTGATAATGACTTGTCACAAGAATCATTGTATGGGAATAATAGTCTAGAACCTGGGGTATTACATTATACCTCCCCCTAGATCATTCATTCCCTTATGAGGAGATAGGACAATCGTTGCCACAAAAATAAGAAAGAATGCAACTAGAACTAAGAACAAATTCAAAATGTGGTCAGAATAAAAGAATGCATACCTTGAGAATCTTCATCTAACCCGAGGAACAAGAACAAAAATTTAGCCCTCATATCATTTTCAGCTTTCCATGTAGCTTCTTACACCTTTTGATTTCTCCAAAGAACCTTTACCGAAGCCACATCCTTAGTTCTCAACCTTCGAACTTGCCTATCCAAAATCTATATTAAGACTTTTTGTAGGACTAGGAATTCTAAATACCAATATTTTCATGACCCGAGGCTACCCCTAGTCGTGACAACGGTGCTTACGGTCATAAGTGACCATACGCTAACCCATGAGCTGGTACCTACTATGAGAATTGAATAAACTGATAATAAAAAACATATGATAAAAAACAACTAATAATTCCATAAGGTTTTAAATACTGAAACACAATTCAATCATAGATCTGAAATGTTGGAAGACATACTAAAAATACTTATAAAATAACTGAAAACCCGACTAACTGTCTAAATGTATGAAAAGACTTTAACTGACTCACTGTGGAGTTGATGGGACAAATCCCCAACTAAATTTGAGTAAATGGAAATACTAAACTACTGAGATAAACTAAAATGAAACACTCATGTCCTTAAGAGATGAGGACTTACCACGACTGCAGCTAATAAGCTGAACTATCTAAGCGCAGCCAGGAAACTGTGCATCCGAACCTATGATATAAGACAGCATAGCATAAAAAAAAGTATACAGTCAATACTTTTAATGTACTAGTATATGAGATGAGGTTAGGTTATAATGCAAGGTTTAACATTGCATGAAATAATGACTGGATGAATAGCATTAGATAACTTAGTATGAGCATAAATGCATAAAAACTGAAGTACTGCGTATGCAAGACCAAGCATATTATGTTTCTGAAATAATTTGTAAATTAAATTACTGAAATTCTATAACTGAATAACTGGAAGCCTTTAATCTATGGTCAAGCAAACCTTAACTTAATTCTGTACAAAATACTGAGCTAAGATTGTAGGATGTATCATCTAACCGACTTGCCCCAATCTGAGCTAATCATGGTCCAACCTGTACCCCAGTTAGAAGGGTGTCAGTACTATGCCATGGGTACTAATAATGGTTGCATGGATTCCCTTAACTGGTGTACCAAAGGACTAGGGAGTCAGTCCTAAATTGGTTGGTAACCCCTAAGAGAATGTCAGTCCTAAACTGGCAGGTGACATCTCAGAGAATATCAGTCCTAAACTGGCGGGTGACATCTCATAATCCTATGTTGACTACGTAGTTCTGGAACTTAAGGACTGCTTCTAAGGAACCAATCCTAGTTGGTGGATGAGCCCCCATCCCCAAGTTTTCTCGGAGCTAAATCCTACTCCCAACTGAATTGACACTTATTTTTTGACTAAACTAAGCTCAATTGAACAAACATCTGATCATAAATAACTTGACTGGATGAAAATACTCCTAGTTTATTTAAAATCATTCTAAAGATACTTAATTTATGTATAAAACTAAATATAGGGTGTTCATAACCCACCATCACTAAATGAAAATAATAATGACATATAAAAGCTTTAAAAACCATAATGGGAAATCATCATTCAAAACCCATCACTTAGACATTTCATCAAACACATGGAGATCAAGACTTTAACATGGGGAGGTTTTTAAACGTAAGGATATAGAATGATTACATGCCAAAACTCATAAATTAAGGATTTATTCTGACTCACATGACCATGATACGTGAACTACAACATTCAAAACATACTATAATCCATTCCACTTGAAAGCATTTATAATCTTAACTTGAAGTTGCAATAACAAAAGATTCATTAATATAGTTCAACATAATTATGTAAAAACTCATAATTTAGAATCAAAAAGGATTCTTCGACTCCATGGGTGAAAAGGTCCCATGGATAAACATCACACATACCTTAAACCCTTAAGCTTGAAAGAGAAACATCAATTCAGATGCTTTCTTGAAATTTCTTGGATTGGAAAATTTAAATTCTTGGTATTGAATTTGATGTTCATGGGAGATGATTAGGGTTTCCTTTTAAGAGTAAATTGGAGAATATGGGCAAATAATTTCCTAACTGAAGCTTTAATTTGTGTTTTTACAAATTGGGTTGATGGGAAAAGACATAACTACCCCCAAGAAGATTAAATTCATAATTGGAATGTAGATTAAAATGGCACTATGATGCATGAGTGCCTCATCTCTATAATCGGCATGACGCAACGCTATCGCAGTGAGTTGCTGGAATCAAAATTCAAACACAACCCAATTCTCCTCTGAAAAATCCAAAACTTCCCTAAGACATGAACCTTTCACCCCTGAACATAAATTAACTCAAGAACCAACACCTCAGAGTTGGGAAGACCAATTTAAAAATCCTCAAAGTTAAGAGGTCAAAAATGTGACTAAGCCCCCAACACTTACTGAAATTTTTAGGCCTTAAGCCTCTTATGCATGCCACGAGGAGCTGAACTGTGCCAGGAATAATAGAGGGTATTACAATATCTCCCACTTATGAATATTCATTCATGAATGAGACTGATTAAGTTGAGAGTTTTAAACTAAGGCAACTAAGATCACATGCTGAACCTGCATGACTTTGAACATGAGTGCATAACTGAGTCTGGGCATAGTACATGAACTGAACTGATATTATGAATCCATCCAATTATATAAGAATGGTTATAAAGATGAGATAGAAATGGGACAATTAACTTATGAGTAACCATTACCTCAAGCTAGATCTGGTTCCATGAAAAAACGTTGAGAGGTTTAGGACATGAAAACTCAGGATATTACAATATTTGCCCCTTGGGATCATTCTTTCCCCTGAATGATACTAACTTGTCTGAAATACTAAGAAAATACTTAGATGATTTATGGGACACTTACGGACTGAATCATGATAGAACATCTGGAATCTGAGACTAATGTATGATGCATGAACTGAGCTGAATTCACAAATTACCTAGATGCAAATATTTTTGCCTTTTGAAATAGCCATATTCATGAGACTTCAGATAGTATGACCAGATGAGAAGATGAAAAACCATAGGAACATGTCTGTCTGACTGCTAGACTGAATTGTTGGCTTTTCGGGCTAACTCATATTGAAAGCTTATACTCAACTTGAGCATTTCTTCAATGCTCTTTCTAAGAAGTTCTAATAACATTAAAGAGTAAAGAATATTGGGCATGATCTAAACAAGTCATCTGTATAATGAAATCACAACACGGCCATAATTCTATAACATAGATCACAGGCCTATTAAACATAAGCTAGGACAGGATTGCTATGCCTTAAAGTAATTGTTTCTCCCAAGATTAGACATACTCCTCAAATACTCCCTCAACTATACATTCCACTTCAGTATTGAACCTCACTTGAGGATACATAAAATATTCACATGAGCACTAATAAATCTATCTACTGAAGTTTGAGCTGAACTTAATTCTCTTACTATGCTGAAGCCTTCTCAAATCTACAAGGTGCACACACATGAACTTCTAAACAAACACCCATAAAATTATCTTCCTCACATTCTTAAACCTTGTACCATTAATAACTTGCAGGTACTACCCCGAGAAAACACACATGGAATTCTAAACCTACCAGGACGTATACAAAATAACTTAACCTCAATCTTCTTTCAACCTTATAGCCTTAGATAAAAGAAACATATAACATCCTTTAAAAGTAATATTTCCCTCCCATCTAATCAATTACTCATCACCACTATCATTACATAAGGAGTGCTCATTGATAGGTTAGAACATGAGGACCTGAAACATGAAAGGATACTTTGCATAACTTGGACATGTAACTGAGGCCTAAAGAATAGAGTATTAACGTCATGAATTCATCAATGAGATCTAAACTGAGGATATATTTTACATAATCTGAATTTTGATGATCACTAGGAGTGTATCATGAGTACCTAGAACTGAAATACTATGAAACATGGGTACCTTAGTCATGAGCTGCATGACCTAAGTTCGAAGTTCATGATTTCATGGAATATGATTTGTGTTGCAGAGTGAACTGTAACTCCTTATACTAGGAACTAGAAGCTCACATGATTCTCAATGATATGCATGAATGTGACCTATGATCATGGAGTTGACATGTAAGGCATGAGTAGATATCGTGATAACTGAAGTACAAATACTGAAATAAGCATGAGTTGGGAATCTTCCTCCCTAGTGTTGTTCTAAAACACACTGGCATCACTACTAGAATCTAAGAGCCTAAATTAGTTACTGTTCCTATCATCTCCTCCCTTAGCTTCAATTCATCCTCTTTAGTCTGTGGTACAATAATACGCACAAGGATAAACTCATCCTGAAAGACTATGCCTAATAATGTAAGACCTACTGATAGTACTTCATTCTGATATGCAATTCTTAGCTTTTTATAGCCCTTACAATAATTATACAATAACTTAAACACTGACTAACTTAGAATTTCCAGGATTATCATCATCCTATGAGTTCACACCATCTAGTGCTTCAGCTCTACTTTATATTAGCTCATTCTTCAAAGATTCAAGCTTAGATTATAACACTTCACATGGATATTCCCAAACCATTAATGAACCATAATACTTTCATCATAGCCTAAAAATATCACATCTCTAAACATATATTTTCCCTACACCATGAGAATTACCATTACACCAACTTACCCAACATCAACAACATATAGTTTCAACTAAACAAACTTAAATTCTTTCATACAATTTTTCAAACCTACTGATTCACCTTTCATACAAGTAGCCCTATGGATATATAGTCTACTAAATCTAGATAAACTCTATACCCACTTTACTGCTACTAAACTTTTGGATTCATACTTATAACTCTAGATCATATGTTGTCATAGGATTCCGAGAAGGGATCTGAAAGAACATACCTTAGATATCATCTTTCTTACTCTAAGATATGAAATTATCTAACCCTTAAGGACCGAGGTGCTACCCCTTCATTCAATGATTTGTTCATTAGAAAACTGAAATCGATCGACTCTATTCCTATAATCAACTAAAGTAATTTTCTAGGATTATGTAAGTGAGCAGTTTTTGTACACCCCGTCTATCTATGTTAGATATACCCACTAGGGTAGACACAAATAAAGGCTCTGCTAATGTTTCGATACTAACACCGAAATTGAAATCTATATATTGGGTTACAAAAGAAAGAGAGGCTTTGAGGTCTAATTAAACATACACATGAAGATAAAATACTTGTAACGTACCCATAACTACATTAGGAGCACTTTCCTGATTATGTCGAAGCTGGAGTGCATACAGCTTGTACTGATGCTGGCCACTGGTTGATTTGGAAGTAACACCCTGTTGAATCGGGTGGCCAAATAGAAATGGAGGACGGTTGGAAAATCACTCTTTGGGTAGTCTCTAACTCTATTTCCTGGCTTACTACACCCAAAACACACCTCACTGTCAGCTCTACACATACCCTTATGACTCCTACCACATTCTCCACAAAGTAAATTGGTACGACCACTATTCACACTATACCACCCAATCCCACTATCATTCCTGAACCTTGGTACTAGCACACTATCTGGAGATAGAGCTGGGGTAGAAAAATTCTAATAAAATTAGGAATAGTTACCACTCTCTAACTTCGACTGAGAAAAATTAAAGCTTCTTTTTCTGGCCCTCTTATTCTCTCTCTCTCTCTCTACTTAAGCTTTTGTTCCTCAATTTGTTGAGCATGAACTATAAGCCAAGATATGTCTATCTTCTTAATCAATATAGAGATCCTACACTCCTTGTCCATACTATCAGCAACACTAGAAACAAACTTACGCATTCTAGACCTATTATCAGCCATCATCGAAAGATCATACCAGGACAACTGAGTGACCCTAAGTAAATACTCTTTCACACTTATATTACCCTACTTCAAATTAATAAACTCCAGTACCTTATCTTTCCTCAACCCAAAAGGAAAGAACCTATCTAAAGAGGGTATGGAAAACTTCTCCCATTATACAGGCCCTGCCTCAGCACCCCTATTCCCCTTCCACTACTTAAACCAGGTGTAAGTTATATCCTACAATTGGTAAGAAGTAAATATTGCACTCTAACTCAAAGTGACACCAATTATATCTGCCACTTTCTAACTATATTAAAAAACTCTTGCGGATCCTCATAAGACTTGAATCCTAAAAATAGAGGGGGATTCATTTGAGTTAAATCCTGGATCCTAGTTGCAGTTGTGTTTTCCACTAGATTATCTAAGGCAACAGCATGTTGATTGTTCTGAGCAGCTACTGAATGAGCTAAAGTAGTGAATGCATCTCTAAACTCGGCATGAGAGACATGCTCATTCAGGGAATCTTCTCAAATAGGCAGAGGTACAGGCTGGTTCCCATTCCTTCTTCTGTTCATCTTTTTAGAAGGTATTTTACGTAACCAGAACAAAGGATGAGTCAGAAAGAGAGTTTAAATAGAGCACATGCTCTTTCACACGACATAAATAATAAAAGAAGGGAAACTTTTCTTAAAATATCTTGTAGCCTCTTGTCCATAAATGTGGCATGCTTCACACCCATGCATAATACTCTACTTAATGCGACCTTTCAGACTCCTAAGGACACTATAAAACCTTAGGTTGTAATACAATGTTTTGTCATGACCCGAGGCTATCCCTTAGCTATGACAATGGTGCTTATGGTCACAAATGAACACAAACTAACTCATAAGCTGGTACTTGTTGTGAGCATTGAGTAAGCTAAAATTAAAAAATTATGCAAAAAAAACAATTGATAATGCCACAAGGTTTTGAATACTAACACATAATTAAATCATAGATCTAAAATGTATGAAGACAAAATGAAAAGACTGATAAAATAATTGATAAACCAACTAACTATTTGAATGTCTGAAAAGTGTCTAACTGTCTAACTGTGGAGTTGCTGGGAAAAACCCCCAACTAAATCCGACTAAATGGAAATACTAAACAACTGAAATAAATTGAAATAAAATAATCACGTCCTCTGTGCGTCCGAACCCATGATATAAGACATCATAGTGCAAAGAAAAGTATGTGGTTTGTACTTAGAATGTATTGGTATATGAGATGAGGTTAGGTTGTAATGCAAGGGTTAACTATGCATGAAATAATGACTAGCTGAATAGCAAGGGGTGTATGTAATATGCCAACTTAGGATAAAGAGTCCAACATTAAAATAGGAAAGATGTTCGATATATAAGTAATAAAGCCTTACTCTCTAGTGAAACATGGTAAAGCCATGCAGGTCTAGTCCTAGAACGAACAAAATCACTAGTGGGCTGTGTTGTTACACACTGGGATAAACCCCAGTTAACTCAAAGGAAAAATACAAAGCCTAAACATAATTTTAACTTAACATCTACAAGTAATCATAATCCAAGACCTCAAAACCAGTAACTTATAGGATATAGAAAGTACAGATCATAGATAATCATGTTGCGAGGGTTAAATGCCAGAACCTACAATATTAAAGAATATAGCCACACGGACATATATGTTGTCAGTACTTCTTGAAGGTACTAGGTATATGTGGGTTAATGTTATTAAGTAAGAATAGATATAAAACATAAGCTTAAAACATGCATGCTAAATCTATCCAGATTCACCATATTAATGAATACAACTGAAAACTAAAATTTCATAAAGCATAAGTAGTAAAAACATAATAAAGTAACACAATGAGTCTCAACACTTAGTTTCAAAATTCAAGTAACATGGAACACCCTGGACACCACATGGAACACCCTAGACACCACATGGTGCTTAGTCCCATTTAAGCACATGGAACAAAACCTATAACCCTAATTAAAAGGATATTTTATACCTATCCCGGGTAAATAACATTTCTTAGTGTGAATTCACTTTTGAGAAGGAAGACTGTAACTCCCCGAAAGTACACCCTGGACACCACATGGTGCCTACGGTCCGAAAAAACCGCAAGCTAACCCATGAGTTGGTACCTGCTATAAGCACTAAATAATTATAATAAAATACACATGTGCAAAATAACTAAATATGCCATAAGGTTGTAAGTACTAAAATATTTTTGAATCATAAGTCTGAAAACAACTACTAGAAAACAACTGTCTAAAAACTGATAAAGGAAATGACAAACTGACTGACTGTCTGAAGTGTTTGAAAGCCTCTAAAACTGACTAATAAGAGTTGATGGGATAGTCTCCAACTAACTCCAACTGACTACTAAACAAAAAACATTGAAATAAAAATAATCGATCCTTGAAATATGAGAACTCACCACTGTTACTTCTACTTATGCACTGGAATATCAAAGTGCAGTTGGGAACCTGAGCATTCAAACCTATGATATAAGACATCATAGTGCAAGAAACGAGTATGCGGTAAGTACTTTAAATGTACTGGTATGTTGGATGGGTTTAGGCTATATGCATGGGCTCATGTGCATAAATAATAACTGACTGAATAAATAGCATGAAATAACTGATGCATAATATGCGTGAAAGAAGTAAAATATGAGAATGCATGACCAAGCATATAACATGATACTGAAGTAGTCTATAAACTGAAATATTGAAGTGTGATACATGAATAACTGATAACTATATACTATGATCAAGCAAACCTTAACTGACTTTCGAACTGAGACTGTGGGAGCTAGCTATAATTGACAAGCCCCAATTTACTATCAGGGTCCAACCTGTAACCCGAGTTGAAAGGGTGTTAGTACCGTGCCACATGTACTAACATTGTCTGTGTGGATACACTAATATCATATCCCGAATGACGAGGGTGTCATGCCTAACTGGCGGGGGACCCCTCAAAGTGTATGGTGGTACCTAGGTTGGGAACTTAGGGCCTGCTACAAATGTAACAAGCCTACTTACCTGGGAGATAACTGTCTCATGCCTACTGATGGGAGAGATGCCATCCCTACATTCACTCGATGCTAAACTTTACTCCCAACTGAATGACACTAATTCCTAAACTAATCTATGTTTAACTGACTAAGATAACTGACTGAACTGATAATACTTATGGTTTATCTAAAACCACTCTAAAAATATTTAAACTATGTAAACAGCTAAGTTTCGGGTATTCATAACCCCTAGGACTCGATCGTAATATCAATAAGAACACATGAGAGTATTTGAAACCATAATAATAAGCTTTATTCCAAAATCATTACTTAGGCATTTCACCAAACACTTGAGGGTCGTGAATTAAAGCATGGAAATAGTTTAAAACATGTGATAGTAAAATAATTTCAACACTAAGACCATGAATTTAGGATTTAACATGACAAATTCCATCATTCAAATGTGCAAAGCTAGTTCAATTGAAAATCACTTGTAAACATCATGTATATTCAAAATTCGTAAAAAATTCATGAAGACAATTCGTGTAAACATGTAAATTCATTATTTAAGAAATCAAAATCGGTTCTTGGACTCCATGGGTGAAAAGGGACCATGTATGAATATCAAATATACCTTAAAATCTTAAATCCTTGAAAACAAACACAATTCCTTCAGCTTCCTTAGAGATTCTTGAATTTAGGAACTTGTTTTGTTGATTTTTATTAAAAGGAAAGGAGCTTAATTGAATGAACTCAGGAAGAGCTTAGGGTTTATTGGAGAGTGAAAGTGGGGATTTTGGTCATAATATTCCTTAACTGAACAAAAATCCTATGTTAATACAGATTAGGGTGATAAGAAAAGACAAGACTGTCCTTCTACAATTTAAATTCGTAACTGGGATGATGATTAGGCAATCACCGCAATGCGCAAGTGATTCCATCGCTATTATCACTGAGGCATGGTGTAATCATGTTGAGCAGCTACAAGTAAAATCCAAACACGGCCCAAACCTCATCCAAAAAATCCAAAACTTCCATGAAACATGCTCCTTATACCCCTGAACATGAATTAACTCAAAAACACATGTCTCGGTGTCGGGAAGGTCATTTTAAAAATCATCAAAGAGGCTAAAAATAAGACTAAGTCCCCAAAACTTAGCTAAATTTCCAGGTTCTAAGCCTTTTATGAGTGCGCTATGAGCTGAACTGAGCTAAGACTAATACAGGGTATTACAATATCTCCCTTGGGAACATTCATACTCGAATGAGACTGATTAATATTAGGATGCTGAGGAAATTAAAATCATATACTGAACATGCATAACTAAAAACATGGTTACATGACTGAGTCTTAAACGTGATATATGACGGAACTAATTCGTGAATGCATGGAATGACAGGAAGATGATTATATTGTTGGAATTGAGAATGGAAAAAGATAATCTAAGGAAAAATATTACCTTAAACTGATTTTGAGTTTGTGGATAAAAGATGAGAGTACTTGGTACGCATGTCTGCTTCTTGTAATACCCCATATTTTTCTTAGCTTAAATTTGTCCCTAGAATGTTAAAAATTTACTTCAAAGATGAATACCATTTATTTCATGTGGTAATTTTAATATTTCAAATTTTTATTATGTGGGAAATTGAATAAGCTTTCCATCAATACCAAATTTGCCTAAATTCGATAACCGGATAAAAAGTTATGGCAATTTTAAGTTCCATTCATAAAACACTGTCATTTAGACCCTTAGCGCATTGCGGAGTAGTGTTAATTCCTAATTGTTATTATCCAGTGGCCCTCCATAATATTAGCGCATCAGGAGAGGTTTTATTTCTCATTTGTCAATTTTCAGAGGTCCAGCGCGATAATGGCACATCGCGCCATGTGCCAAAATGGCATTCCAAAGGGACACCACAATGACTCCACATCGCAGAGTCTACCCAGTTTTCAGTTGTCGATTTCTAGTGATCCACCATGATGTGGAGCATCACGGTGGCCACCCAAATCGGGAAAATGTACATTTTCTAGTTCCATTGAAGAGTTTAAAGGCGGTATTTTGGTAAATTACCCAACCCCCAATCCGTCCAAACACTAGATTAAAGCCTTTTGAAAGCATTATATGCTATGTTTCATCAAAATTAATCTCATGCAAAACCCTAGGCTTCAAAAATCATCTCCAAGAAACTCAAGATCCCACCATCCTTTTTCCACATTGATCAAGATTTAAGATCCCTAGACCAAGAGCTTCAAGAATCTTCATTCAAGAGTGCGAATAGAGTCTCAAAAGCAAGTTGTTCATCTAAGTTCATCATCCAAGGTATGTGGGGTTTCAACAAGGATAATCCTTTCATCCTTGTGCGTAAAACTTGTATTTATTTACAAAGATACATGATTTTATACGTTTTCCTATGAATTTGAAGTTGGGTTTATAGCCCTTTTTGTTATTCATGAGATTATGAGATTTTCAATGCTTTAGAAGTTGAATTACATGAGTATGAATATATTTTTATGCACATTGCTGAAATTTCCAGATTTTATGATGAATTATAAATGTTTATGTTATCAAACATGAATTTTGAGATGTTTTATTATGAGATTGATATATGGGTCATTAAGCCCTATTTGAGATTGTGATTTTGAGAATTTTTGGGCTATAAGCACCCCATGAATAGATTATTTTGAGATTATTGAGAAAGATTTGACCTTTTGGTCACAATAGTTTGAAATCCACTTTGCAAATTGAGATTATAGATTTTACAGTTGATTTTATTATAAAGCATGAGGTTATTTTAAAGTGAATTTTTTTTGAAATTTTGAGCATGAGATTGGGAGTAGTATTTAGCACCGAGATGAGTATGTTACTACGGTTTCATACCCCAGAACTACATGCCAACATAGGATTTAGATTATTCCTAATTGTACGTGGATGACTGAAATTGTGATCAGTGAAATGAGATTGTTCTATTCTGATGGCAAGAGTAAAACAGCCCTAACCTTACGGGGGCTAGTCGTGGGACACCATGGATGCTCACATGGTGTACATGTCAGTTAGATGAAACTCTCAAATAGATGTCCCCCACTCTTAAAATAGTAGTAAATTAAAGTCTTGAGATAAAGTGTTTACTATGCAGAGAGTTATTTTAAAGTATTTTGGTTCAGTTAAAGTGTTTTCCTAAAGAGGAGAGTCTTACAGAAAAGCTTTTAGAAAACTAAGTGTAAAGGCTAATGAATTTATTTAGATTATGCTTTACAGAAAGATATCAGCTTTCATATTTCAGATTTTAAGAGTGAGCCCTTTCTACACTTAGATAGTATGATTTAAAGAAAGAATTCAAGTACAGCCTTTTAGAAGTGAATGTGATGGTTCACAATATTTATAAAGTATGGTATGCTCTTATTGCTTCAGATTTTAGTATATTAGATATTCCAGCTCATGTGAGTCATTTACATTTAGCATGCATTGTTTTACAAATTATAATGATGAGATGATGTTTTACTTATGTATTTCACCCCCATATACTCAGTACATCCTCAAAGTACTGATCCACATATATGTCTATGTGCTACATTGTCTCATAATGTAGGTACAAGATTAGTATCCATATTCATATTCAGACAGTTGCAGATTTCAGCCAGCGAGATGAGGAGTCCTCCATGATGAGATGTCAGTTACAGTCAATTATGTATTTTCAGTCCCTCTTTCAGACTTTATCAAAATGTAAAAGTTATATCAGTATTGTATTTTTCTCATATTCCACCATTATTATGTTTCCACATAGTAATCTCAGTCATTTTATACGTATTATTCAGTTGCTTATGAGTTATGCCAGTAATGTGGTCCTAAGCACCGTGTGACATCTCGGTATAGATTTTTGGGGCATTACACTTCTGCTTCACTAATGGCTCCCTCAATGGACTGATTCCACCAAAGAACTTTGACCAAGGGAACTTCTTTGTTCCTTAATTTATGAATACTGGGATCAAGGATCTCTACTAGAATTTCTTTCTAATAAAGGCCATTGAGAACATCTACGCTTTCTAAAGAAACAACTATAGGTGGGTCCCAAATACACTTATTCAACAAGGAAACATGAAACATTAGGTGTACTGATGCCAAATTTTCAGGCAACTCAAGCTCATACGCCACCTTCCTATAACAACTCAAGATACTATAAGGGCCAACATATTAGGGACTGAGTTTCCCCTTCTTTCCAAATCTCTTCACTCTCTTTAAGGGAGATATTTTCAAATATACCAAATCTCCAACCCCAAACTCAAGATCTCTTCTCCTCATATCTACATATGATTTCTGTCAGCGTTGGATTGTCTTAAGCCTCTCCATGATCAACTGAACTTTCTCCAAGGCATCAAACATAGAATTTGGTCCTATCAACGCAGTCTCAGCTACCTCAAACCAACCAATAAGAGATATATATATCCTCTCTCATAGAGAGCCTTTAATAGAGCCATCTGAATACTGGAGTGATAACTGCTATTACAGGCTAACTTAATCAATGACAAGTGATCATTCCAACTACCCTCAAAGACAATAATACATGCTCTCAACATGTCCTCTAGGGTCTGAATGGTCCTCTCTTCCTGACCATCTGTCTAAGGGTAAAAGGCAATACTAAGATGGACTTGGGTACCAAGACACTTCTAAAAAGCTTTCTAAAAGTGAGGTAAACTAAAAACCTCTATCTGAAATGAGAGACAACGGGACTCCATACAACCTAACCAACTCTCTAATATAGATCTTGGCATAGTTCTCGGCTGTATAGGAAGTATGAACTGGTAAAAAATGGGCTAACTTGGTCATTCTGTCTATGATAACCCATATCGAGTCATGTTGACGATGAGAATAGGGCAAACCCATCACAAAGTCCATGTTCACCTCTTCCCACTTCCTAGTGGAGATACTGAACTCTTACAAGGTGATACTAGGCCTCTGGTTCTCTACCTTAACCAGCTGACAATTAGGATACTTAGCTATAAACTCTACAATATCCCTCTTCATACCACTCTACCAATAGATTTCCCGCAAATTGCGGTACATCTTAGTGGCCCCTAGGTGAATAGAATAATACACACCATTGACTTTCCCTAAAATCTATTGTTTCAACCCATGGACACTCGGCACAAACAGCCTACCCTGACACTACAATACGCCATCTCCCCCTTGGGAGAAAACCTCTACTTTCTAATCTCTGACTGACTCCTTCAACTAAACTAGACTGGGATCCCTATCTTACTTTTCTTTTACTTCAGCAACCAAAGAAGACTCCAAACTATTCTGTACCTATACTCTACCCTCAGTTGAATCAACCAAACGAAAACCTAGTCTAGAAAGTTGATAAACCTCCCTGACTAACTTCTTCTTATCATCCCCAACATAAGAAACAATACCCATAGACAACTAACTAAAGGCATCTGCCACTACATTGGCCTTTCCCATATGATACAAAACACTTATGTCATAATTCTTCAATAATTCTAACCACTTTCTCTGATGGAGATTTAAATATTTCTATAAAAATACATACTGCAAACTTTTGTTATCCGTGAAAACATTAACATAAACCCCATACAAATAATGCCTCCAAATATTTAAGGCAAACACAACAGCTGCCAACTCTAGATTATGGGTAGGGTAATTCTTTTCATGGAGTTTAAGTTGTCTAGAGGAATAGGCTATGAACTAACCTCTGTGTATCAAACACAACCAAAACCAACTCTGGAAGCATCACAGTAAATAACAAACCCATCTGAACCATCTAGCAAAGTCAAAAGTGGGGCTGAGGTGAGTCGAGTCTTCAATTCTTGAAAACTCTTCTCACATGAATATGACCACTAAAACATAAATTTATTCTGTCAATTGAGACATGGGGATGTAATAGATGAAAACCCTTCAAAAAATCGCCTGTAATAACTAGCCAAACCTAAAAAAGACTCCTGATATCTAATAGAGAGACAATTCTAGGCCAGTTTTTCACTGCTTTGGTATTTAGTGGGTCAACTCTAATTCCATAACCAGAAATAATATATCCAAGGAAAGCTACTGATCTTAGCCATAACTCACACTTACTAAATTTCACAAATAACTAATGGTCTCTAAGAGTCTACAATATGATTTTGAGATGGTTTGTATGATCACTTTCACTATAGAAGTAGACATGAATATCATCAATGAAGACTATGACAAACATGTCCAAGTACTAATTGAACACTCAATTCATAAAGTCCATGAATACTGCTAGGGCATTTGTTAGTCCAAATGACATAACTAAGAATTCAAAGTGACCATACCAAGTTTTGAAAGCTATTTTTAGAATGTCACATTCTCAGACTCTAAGCTAATGATAGTCGTATCTGACGTCTATCTTAAAGAAATAACTGGCACCCTGAATTTGATCGAATAAGTTATCAATTCTGGGGAGTAGATACTTATTCTTGATTGTGACTTTGTTCAACTGAAGGTAATCGATGCACATTCTAAGAGAACTATCTTTCGTATGAAAAGGACTAGAGCATCCCATGAGGAAACATTGGTTCTAATGAATCCTTTATTTAATAGATCTTTCAATCATTTTTTTAACTTCCTAAGCTCAGTTGGATCCATTTTGTAGGGAAGAATAAGGATAGGCAAGGTATCTGGAAGAAGGTCTATTCCAACGTTAATTTCCCTGTCTGGAGGAACTCCAGGAAGGTCTTTAGAAAACACATCTAGAAAATCTCTTACTACTGAAACTGACTCAAGAATTATGGCCACAGAATTAAAGTTTTTGACTCGCACAAGATGGTAAACACAACCCTTAGAAATCATTTTTCTTTCCATAAGGTATGAAATAATTTGACCCCTAAGCGCTGAAGTATTACCCTTCCATTTAATAACTATTTCATCTACAAACCAAAACTGAATGACTCTGTTTCTACAATTAACAAAAGTATAGCATGAGTGTAGCCAATCCATGCCAAGAATGACATCAAAATCAGTCATCTCTAACTCCACAAGATCAACTAAAGTGACTTTTTGGGATATTATGACTGGACATTTCCTATATACCTTCTTGGATAAAATAGAGACACCTATTAAAGTGGATACTGAGAAGGGTTTTTCTAAGGTTTCCAGAATGACTCTGAAGTTGATAGCTAGCTATATAGGGTGTTAAAAAATAAAGAGAAGCTCCGGGATCTAACAAAGCATAAATATGTAAATGAATGACTTGCAACATACCTGTAACCACATTTGGAGAACTTTCCTGAACATGCTGGGATTGAAGTACTTACAATATGTTATGGTGATGACCGTTGGTGGCATTGAAAGTGGATCCCTACTAAGTTGGGATACCTACGGGTGCCGCTGAAAAGTTAGTCTGACACTGCTGGCGATCATTCCTACCTTCCCACATACCTGTCGGACATTTCCTCAACCTGGGGCCTTGCTTTCCACATCCAAAACATAAATTGCTGCCAACCCAGCATACTCCTTGATGATTCCTACCACACTTCTAGAAAAAGGAATTAGTCTGACCAGTATTCACACTACCCTGAGTCTTAGAGCCTGACTCTCTATCCTGATTATCCTTTCTGAACCTTAGAACTAGAACACTAGCTGAAAACTGGGATAGGGCTAAAATTAAAGCTTTCTATCCTAGACCTCTTATTCTCCTTCTCTCTTTTTGTAAACTTCTACTCCTCAATTTGTTGAGCATGGACCATAAGGCTAGACAAGTCCATCTCCTTAATCAATATTGTAGTCCTACACTCCTTGACCATACTCATCGCAGACTAGTTATCAGACACCATATAGAAGCATATCTTTCCAGTTGAGTAAACTTTAGAGAATACTCTTTCACACTCATATTTCCCTGCTTCAAGTTAATAAACTCCATCACCTTAGCTTCCCTTAACTCCAAAGGAAAGAACCTAAAAGATTTTATCAAAATCCTCTTATTTAATAGGTCCTACATATATGCCTCTATTTCCCTTCCACTACTTATACTAGGTGTGAGCTATATCCTGCAACTGGTAAGCAGCCAACTCTAAACTCTCACTATAATTCACACCCCTAATGTTAGTTACCTTCTAACCTATGTCAAGGAACTCCTGTGGATCCTCATTAGACTTGCATCCTGTAAATAAATGAGGATTCATTTAGGTAAAGTCCAAAATCCTAGTTGTGGTGGAATCAACCGCTGAAACGTTGGGGCAGTAGCCTGGTGATTATTTTGAGCTGCTAAAAAGTGAGCTAAAGTAGTGAATGCAGCTCTGAATTCGGTATGATAGACATGCTCATTCAGGGGATCTTCCTAAATAGGCAAAAGGGCAGGCTGATTTTCATTTCTACTTCTGTTATTCTTTCTAGGAGATATGTTCTATAAATTAAAATAAGATTGAATCATAAAGAGAGTTTAAATTGAGATCATGCTCATTCGCATGACATGAATACTGAAAGAGGGGAAGCTTCTCCTAAAACATCTTGTAGTCTCTTGCCCATAAGTGTGGTATGCTACACACCCATGCACAAGACTCTACTCAATGCATCTTTCAGACTCCCTAGTACACATTAAAACTTTAGGCTCTAATACCATGTTTTTAACACCCTGGAAGTATACCTTGGATTCCACATAGTGCTTATTATCCTGAAAGACTACAAGATAACCCATGAGCTAGTACCTACTATGAGCACTGAATAATTATAATAAATTATGCATGCGATAAATAACTGAATATGCCATAAGGTTTTAAGTACTAAAACATTTCTGAATCATAAGTCTAACAACAACTTCCAGAAAACAACAGTCTGAAATTGAAAAAGGAAATGAAAAACTGGCTGACTATCTAAAGTGTTCCAAAGCCTCTTAAACTGACTAAATAAGAGTTGATGGGACAGGCCCCAACTAACTCTAACTGACTACTAAACTGAAATAAACATAATTGGTCCCTAAAATATAAGGACTCACCAATGTTGTTGCGGCTGATATGTTGGAATGTCTAAGTGTGGTTAAGAGCCTGAGAATTCGAACCTATGATATGAGACATTATATCACAGGAAATAACTATGCGGTCAGTACTTTGAATGTTCTGATATGATAGATGGGGTAAGGCTGATATGTATGGACTCATGTGCATGAATAATAACTAACTGAATGAATAGCTTGAAATAACTAATGCATAGTATGCGTGAAAGATATACAATCTGAGAATACATGACCAATCATATAACATGATACTGAAGTATTCTATAAACTAAAATACTAAAGTCTAATAATTGAATAATTGATAACTGTATGCTATGGTCAAGCAAACCTTAACTGGCTTTTGAACTGAGTCTAGACTGAGACTGTGGGAGCTTGTTATAACCAAAATGCCCCAATGTACTATTAGGGTTCAACCTGTAACCCAAGCTGGAAGGGTTTTAGTAATATCCATAAGTATGAAAATTGACTGTGTGGATCCACTAATCTAATATCTCAAAGGATGGGGGTGTCATACCTAACTGACGGCAGACCTCTCAAAGTCCAAGGTAGCTCTATAGGTTTGGATCCTAGGGACTTCTACTAACATCTCATGCCTACTGACGCGGGAGACAAGTGTCTCATGCCTATTGAAGGGGGATACACTATCCCCATGTTCACTCGATGCTAAGTTTTACTCCCAACTAAACGAGACACATTTCTGAACTAATCTAAGCTTAACTAACTAAGATAACTGACTGCTGATAATGCATATTGTTCATCTGAAGAAACTCTGAAAATACTAAAACTGTGTAAGCAACTAAGTTTTGGGTATCCATAACCCCTAGGACTCGATAGCAATGTCAATAAGAACACATGAGAGCATTTGAAACCATAATAAGTAAGCATTATTCCAAAATCATTACTTAAGTAATCCACCAACATTTGAGAGTCATGAATTAAAGCATGGAAATAGTTTAAAACATAAAATAGTAACATAATTTCAATACTAAGACCATGAATTTAGGATTTAACATGAAAAATTCCATCATTCAAATGTGTAAGGCTAGTTCAATCAAAAATCACTTGAAAACATCATGTATATTCAAAATTCGTAAAAACTTCATGTAGATAATTCATGTAAACATGCAAATTCATTATTTAAAACATCAAAATCGGTTCATGTACTCCATGGGTGAAAAGGTCCCATGGATGAACATCAAACATACCTTAAAAGATTAAGTCCTTACAAAGAAACACAATTCCATAAGCTTCCTTAGAGATTCTTGAATTTGGGAACTTGTTTTCTTGATTTTTCTTGAAAGGAAAGGAGTTTAATTTAATGAACTAGGGAAGAGCTTAGGGTTTCTTTGAAGGTAAAATTAGGGAATTTGGGCATAATATGCCTTAATCTAAACCAAATCCCGTATTAATAAAAAATAAGGCAATGGAAAAAGACAAGACTGCCCTTCTACAATTAAAATTCCTAACTGGGATACCTATTATAACACCTCAATTTTCTGAATCAGAATCCTACACGATGCTCATGACCCAGAAGGACCACAAGCTAACCCATGACTGATATCTATACCTATAAACTGCATGATATAACATGAAAATACGGAAACATGTGTTGAATGGCCATAAGGTTTAAATCTGAATAAATATCTAATAAGAAAATATCTGAAAATGGTATAACAATACCAAAACAAATTTGAAATAACTATCTGACATGCTATAGTCTGAAAAGCCTCTAAACTATCTGAATAAGGAGTTAATGGGACATATCCCCAACTAACTCCATCTAGCAACTGAACTAAAATAGTAAATGAAGCAATAATCATATCGTCCTTGAATAAAAAGGACACTGCAAATTCTGAACACTGGAATGCTACTGTTGATCTGGAGCTCGTGCCTCTTAACCTATGGTGTAACATAAGAGAAAGCACCATAGCATAAATGTGTCAGTACGTCTGAATATATTGAGTATACGAGTGAGGTAGGATAAATGCAAAGGGTTATATGCATAAAAATAATGACCGATATGAATATGAGAATACATACATGCATATGTAACTGTAACTAAACTCGTGAAGATACTTTCTGAATACTAACAACATGAGTGTACTGATACTGAGATATCGGATGACTGAGTTTACTGATATTGATATGTAAATCACTAATAAGTAATGGATCTGATACTGTATTACTAGATACTAGAGACTAATATTGCATTACTAATAAATGAATGATTGTTTCTGACAGTTTGGATTATGAAGAACTGGTCGGATTAACTGTATCTGACTGTCTTAAAACTGAGTATTGATAGCATGAGTGACTATATCTGACAGCCTGGATACTGATTACTGATAACATGAGTAATTGTATTAGACAGTCTTAAATTTGATGGAACTATCTGAGTCCCATACTGTATCTGAGTTTACTGTATCTGACAGTCCTATATATTAAAATCTGAAGAACTATCTGAGTTCTTTACTGAGCTAGGTGATTGTAGCTGACACTCCTGAAATTTGTAACTAAAACTGTGGGAGGTAGTTGTTTAACCGACATGCCCCAATAACACATAAAGCTAAGGTGGGGTCCAGTCTCTGCCCCAACTGGAGAGGTATCAATATCGCGCCACTGGTAAGGACAACTGTGAGTGAACCTTATCTGGCAAGTACTCTAATGAGAATGGTGGAAGCCCTAAACTGGCAGGTTAAGCCACCTCATCAACCCTAATCTGATAGGTTAAGATGTCTCAACCTACTTTGGCTATGTAGATCTAGAACACAAGGATGACTGCTAAGAATCACACCCTAAACTGGTAGGTGAGTTCCCATCCTTGGGTTCACTCGGTGCTAACTTCTACTCCCATTTGAAGGACACTAAACTGAATAACTAAGTTGAACTGAACTTATTAGCTGAACTGATACTAATTAACTGGACTGATACTAGTGGTATTGTTTAGTGGAGCTAAACTAAGTTTACTGGATTTTGATGACTGGCAGAATGTACTGAGTTCTGAGGACTGGTTGAGACTACTGAAGTTACTAAGATTAACTGTGAATACAGAGGTTACTGAGGTTACTGAGCACTGAGATTACTGAGATTACTGGACTACTGAAATTACTAAGATTACTAAGTTTTCCTGAGTCACATAACTTACTGAATTCTATAGATCATGGCTTGACTAAGAGTATCGTGATAACATAACATGGCTTTAGGCACAAAGCTACATTTTTTGGGTACAAGTACCCCTAAGACTCGATGGAAGGAAACTGACACAACTTGACTTTCTTGAGTACATGACCATCAATAACAATTCATAATACATAAGCGAGGGATTTCATGAAGTACATGGTCATCATAATATCTAACATAAATAGGAATACATATAATCAAGTCATAAATATCATATTCTAATATCATGGGCATTCCAACAACATATATTATTCATAGCAATGGGATGGAAACTATTTAACCATAAGGGAATGGTAAACATGTAACATTTAGTTCATATTGTAATAAATTGGGGATAACTCATGTGATACTTCAAAATCATGATCTTGTCCATAGCATGGAAGACATATAGATACACTATAAATCCATTCCCCAATCATCATGTACATTCCATTAACATATATATTGCACAACAATGACAAGTGAGCTTTTTGAACATAATATACTAGCATGAATTTATCATATTGTTCACCCCTAAGTTATAATACATGATTTTTATCATTCTAGGTATTTTAGAAAATACCTTACATGCATAATTTTGGGCATAGGTATACTTATCAATATAGCATTCTTACTCCATCCAAAATTCATGGGTTTCAACTATCATTGTTACATGTTTCATGGAAACACATAAAAATACAACCTTGAAACTCAAACCATAATCATCAACATAAATATAATCATAACACATCATGAAAATTATAATTTACTATTTAAAAGTTGATTCTTGAGCTCCACGGATGAAAGGGATCTGTGTATAAACACTACACATACCTTATTTCACAGTTTCATGAGGATTGATGGAGAGAATTGCTTGAGCTTGAATCTTATATAAAAAGCCTAGATTATGTTCTTGAGAGGATTTTGAGAGAAAGAATATGTTTTGGTGAAATAAGGACTTAATTCCGTATTTAGGCATTATATTGGGGTGGAAAAAGGACTATTTTTTTGCCCCAAAAACGTACTTTTAAGTCACCTGTACACCCACATGTGCGGTGCACACTTTATCGCACACCTTAAGGTATGCTTCGCATATCTTATTGCACATATTAGGGTGTGTGCCGTACTCCTTATCGCACACCTTAGTTTGTGCGTCGCACACCTTATGTCAGGCGATGTACTCCATTTTGCAAAGTCATAACTTCTTGCTCGGGTGTCAGATTTTACCTAAATTGGTATCGTTGGAAAGATAATTCAAAGTGATTTCATTTGATATATAGTAGGACCTTTAATTCAATATATACAAGGAGTTATGGCCGAATGAAATTGACACAAGTTTTGACGTTCACTAAAACTTAAACGATAGGAAAGCTTTCAACTTGAACTAGAGTTAGGGAACCTCTATGATTTAAATTCATGATCAAATAGATCCCCACACTACATTATTGATTAACATACTAAATTTACATAGGGTTTGAGGCTTTTGAAATGTCTACACATAGGAATGACGAACTTTCATTCTATTCCAAAATATGGGATATTACAATATCTCCCTCTTAGGAACATTCATCCTCGAATGAAACTGACTGATAGGGGAGAAACAACTGACGTGATTACTAAGAACGAATGACTGAACATGATTTCATGGCTTACATGACTGAAAACTAAGCATATCATACTGTACATGCATATCTGATGTATGGGTAGCTGATTTATGAGTGTAGGACTGAGTATTCTGATAAACTGAGAATGCATATCTGATGCATAACTGATAAGTTGAATCCATGCATATCTAATGCATGATTATATGACTGACATGATATGTGAATGCTAAGTACTGGTAAGCTGATCACGCATATCTGATGTGAGAATACATGACTGAACTGGCTTATGATCATGCAATGGTAAAGATCCAAGTTTGAACTTAAAACTGAGCATGGAACTAAATACCAACTTTGTTACTGAAATCTGAACATGAGAATGAGTAAGCTCAAAGAAGACTTCTTCCATGAACTGAAAATATTGATGAGTCTGAGGTTCATTACTCAATATGCATGAGAGGAAACATAAGAACATAACTGAGTCTGGAACATGATACATGAACTGAACTGAGTCTGTAATGCGTGACATGGACAGAGTATCGTATCGTGGCTACACTGAGCCATTGAGTACATGGCTTACTACTGAGTTTTGAAGATAGAGGGTCGGCTCATAAGTAATATTTCCTCCAAGATAGATTTATTAAAATAACAACATGTTTAAATCAAGGAAGTTTGGGGGCTATAGTGTATCACCCCCTTTGGAAACTATGTCCCTTGAAGGATGCTGGACTGACCTTGCTGAGATATTGAGGAAGTTGAGGCGATGCTCAAGGCACCTAGGTACGAAATCTTGACTGATTATCTGAGATTTGAAACTGAAGCGTGATGCATGAATGCATAGACATACTGACTTATCTGATTAACTGAGTAACTGGTAACTGAATGCTGGGTATGCAAGACTCAATTATACTTGATCTGAGTAGTTGGATTGAGGCCATAAAGTATTATGCATATGAAAAGGGGCTAACTGAGTAACATGAGGTAACTGATCATAGATTTCATGAAAGCTATATTGTTTAAAAATGCAAGACCAAGTGTATTACATGATTTGGAAACATTCCATAGACTGAGGTATTGGAATACCTATAACTGAGTAGCTGATAATTGTATGCTATACTGGGAATTGAAAGCACACACGATTCTATGGAATGCGTGTGAACATAAGTTGTATTCATGGAATTTGAGACATAAAGCATGCATAGGCATTATGCTGACTGAAGTACGAAGCTTTATGCTGAGATAAGGATGGGTCAGGAATTATCTTCCCTAACTGCTTTTCTGTACATAATGTCACTACTACTAAAATCAGAGAGCCTGACTTGGTTACTTGATCTACCATCTCCCCCTTGGCTTTAAGCCATCATCATACGTGTGTGAACACTAAACTAACCTTTAAACTGAACTGCAATCATCATCATATGCTTACACTCTTATTAGAATATGCTTGCCTTACTAAACACATCACCTACCCCTGTTTCCCTCACATACTACTAATATCACATTCACACCTTCATGCTTAATTTTAAGTCAATAAACTTAAATTTCTAACTCGCGCTATTCAAGCTTATTGATTCATTTTGGCACAACTATCCCCATGAATACATAATCTATTCAATCTGGACATAGTATCCCTACTTTTCTACTGCAAGACTCCTAGGTTCAGGATTCTAACTCTGGGTCACATGCTATCATAGGATTTTGAGAAAGGATCTGATGGCATATCTAAATTTGGGTTCGAGAATAAGTTCTTATCATCAGGAATAAGATTCATACAACTTTGGAACATAACTTAACTGATGGGATATTGTCTGAGAAACCCCTATCTTTAGGAATTGAGCTTTACTATTTCTGTTATCTTGAAAGTAAAGTGGAATTAACATGAGTGAAGCATGATGAGAATCTACATGAGTTTCTTAGAGAACCTTGCTATAGCACGATCTAAGACATGAAAAAAGGGAAACTGTTCTTAAAACATCTCATAGCCTCTTGCACATAAGTGTGGTGCACAACACATGCATGTACAAGACTCAACTAGATGCAATTTTCAGACTTCCTAGGACTCTATTGAACCTTAGGCTTTGATACCAAGTTTGTAACACCCTGATTTTCTGAATTGGAATGCTACACGGTGCTCATGACCCCGAAGGACCACAAGCTAACCCATGACTATATCTATACCTGTACACTGCATAATATAGCATAAAAATATGAAAACATGTACTTAATGGCCATAAGGTTCAAATCTAAATAAACATTTGATAAGATAATGTCTGAAAATGGTATAACAATAACAAAACAAATCTAAAATAATTGTCTGACATGCTATCGTCTACAAAGCCTCTAAACTGTCTAAATAAGGAGTTAATGGGACATGTCCCCAACTAACTCCATCTAGCAACAGAACTAAAACTGTAAATGAAGCAATAATCATATCATCCTCGAATGAAAAGGAATCACTACAAACTCTGAACACTGGAATACTACTGCTAAACTGGAGCACATGCCTATGAACCTATGGTGTAACATAAGAGAAAGCACCATAGCACAAATGCGTCAATACGTCTTAATATACTAAGTATATGAGTAAGTTAGGCTAAATGCAAAGGGTTATATGTATGAACAATACTGACTAATATGAACATGAGAATACATACATGCATATGTAACTGTAACTAAACTTGTGGAGATACTGACTACTGAGTCTGAATACTAACAACATGAGTGTACTGATATTGAGATACTGGATGATTGAGTTTACCGATATTGATATGTAAATCACTAAAAAGTATGGATCTAATACTATATTATTGGATACTGAGAGACTGATATTGCATTACTAATAAATAAATGATTGTTTCAAACAGTTCGAATTATGAAGAACTGGTCTGATTGACTGTATCTAATAGTCCTGAAACTGAGTACTGATAGCATGAGTGACTATATCTGATAGCCATGATATTGATTACTGATAACATAAGTGACTATATCAGATAGTCCTAAATATGATGGAACTATCTAAGTCTCGTACTATATCTGAGTTGACTGTATCTGACAGTCCTGATATACTAAAATCTGAAGAACTATCTGAGTTCTTTATTAAGACTGGGTGACTGTAGCTGACAGTCCTAAAATCTATAACTGAAACTGTAGGAGGTAGTTGTTTAACCAACATGCCCCAATAACGCATATAGCCAAGGTGGGATCCAATCTCTGCCTCAACTGAAGGGGTGTCAATATCGCGCCACTGGTAAGGACAACTGTGAGTGACCCTTATATGGCAGGTACTCAAATAAGAATGGTGGGAACCCTAAAATAGCAGGTTAAGCCACCTCATCAACCCTAATCTAACAGGTTAAGATGTGTCAACCTACACTGGCTACGTACTTCTGGAACACAAGGATGACTACTAAGAATCATACCCTGAACTGGCAGGTGAGTTCCCATCCTTGGGTTCACTCGATACTAACTTTTACTCCCATCTGAAGGACACTGAACTGAATAACTAAGCTGAACTGAATAACTAAACTGAACAGAACTTATTAGCTGAACTAATACTGATTAACTGGACTGATACTAGTGGTATTGTTTAGCAGAGCTAAACTAAGTTTACTAGATTTCGATGACTGATGGAATGTACTGAGTTCTGAGGACTAGTTGAAACTACTAAAGTTACTGAGATTAACTCTGAATACTGAGGTTGCTGAGGTTACTGAGCACTGAGATTACTGAGTTTTCCTAAGTCACATAACTAACTTAATTATATAGATCATGGCTTGACTGAGAGTATTGTGATAACATAACATAGCTCTAGGCACACAGCTACATTTTTTGGGTACAAGTACCCCCAGGACTTGATGAAAGGAAACTGACACAACTTGACTTTCTTGAGTTCATGACCATCAATAACAATCCATAATACATGAGTGTGGGATTCCATGAAGTACATGGTCATCATAATATCTAACATGAATAGGAATTCTTATAATCAAGTCATAAATATCATATTCTAATATCATGGGCATTCCAACAACATATACTATTCATAGCAATGGCAAGCAAACTATTTAACCATAAGAGAATGGCAAACATGTAACATTTAGTTCATATTGTAATAATTTAGGGATAACTCATGTGATACTTCAAAATCATGATCTTTTCCATAGCATGGAAGACATATAGACACACAATAAATCCATTCCCAATCACATGTACATTCCATTAACATATATATTGCACAACAATGACAAGTGAGCTCTTTGAACATAATAGACTAGCATGAATTTATCATATAGTTCACCCCTAAGTTATAATACATGATTTTTATCATTTTAGGAATTTTAGAAAACACCTTACATGCATAATTTTGGGCATAGGTATACTTATCAACATAGCATTCTTAGTCCATCTAAAATTCATGGGTTTCAACTATCATAGTCACATGTTTCATGGAAACACATAAAAATACAACCTTGAAACTCAAACCATAATCATCAATATGAATATAATCATAACACATCATGAAATTCATAATTTACTATTTAAAAGTTGATTCTTGAGCTCCACGGATGAAAGGGATCCGTGGATGAACACTACACATACCTTATTTCTCAATTTCATGAAGATTGATGAAGAGAATTGCTTGAGCTTGAATCTTCTATGAAGACTGTAGCTTGTGTTCTTGAGAAGATTTTGAGAGAAAGAATATGTTTTGGTGAAATAGGGGCTTAATTCTGTATTTAGGCATTATATAGGGGTGGGAAAAGGACCATTTTTTTGCCCCAAAAATGGACTTTTAAGTCACCTGGACACCCACATGTATAGCGCACACTTTATCGCACACCTTAGGGTGTGCGTCGCACATCTTATCGCACATATTAGGGTTTGCATCGCACTCCTTATCGTACACCTTAGTTTGTGCGTCGCACACCTTATGTCAGGCGATGTACTCCACTTTTCAAAGTCATAACTTCTTGCTCGGGTGTCGGATTTTAGCTAAATTGGTATCATTGGAAAGATAATTCAAAGTGATTTCATTTGATATATACGTTCACTAAAACTTGAACGATAGGAATGCTTTCAACTTGAACTAGAGTTAGGAACCTCTATGATCTAAATTCATGCTCAAATAGATCCTCACACTACATAATTGATTAACACACTAAATTTACAAAGGGTTCAAGGCTTTTGAAACGTCTACATATATGAATGACGGACTTTTATTCTAGTCCAAAAAATGGGATATTACACCTATTAGGACATCACCACGATGTACCAGTGATGACATCTCTATTCATATCATGACGCGGTGCAATCGCGTTGAGATGATGGAAATGAAATCCAAGCATGGCCCAAACCTCATTCGAAACTTCTCTGAGACATGCTCCTTACACCCCTGACATGATTTAACTTAAAAACTTGCGTATTGAGGTCGGGAAGGTCACTTTAAAAATCATCAAATTTAAGAGGCTAAAAATAAAACTATGTCCCCAACACTTAGCTAAATTTTTAGGTTCTAAGCCTCTTATGCATGCACTATGAGCTGAACTAAGCTAAGACTAATACGGGGTATTACAAAGACACTCTGAACTAATGAGGACTTCCTCTCAAGAGAGACATTGTCAACTAATAAGACCTCTTTAACCTACGGTGTCACATGTGGTACGTAGTTTGGGTATTTGGATGGGCTAAACCTGTATTCCCTAGGTGCTAAATTATACTTCAAAAACATACTAGTGCTCATAATGTATGAAATTCACCATCAAGTAAGCCAATCATACTTTTGTTGCCTAATCATTTTCATAAGTAAATATGTGAATTTCATATCATGACTTAGGTTATAAGATTGAATCTGAAATTATAATCATGTTGTAATAGTTTGTAGACTGAAATATTAAATCTAATTGCATGTAAACTAAAGGAATCATGGTAAAATTATATAAATTTACCAACCATTGAATTTCATATCTAAATACTAAAACTCTATTCATAAAATCAATCATGTGAGTAAAGACATAGATTAAACATAAATTCTTGCACTAAATAAAGTTTAATTCATAAGAAAGCATCATAGTTTCAATATCATGTAAAGTTGGTATGAACCCTAATCATCAGATCCATATATTTGTATCAAAAATAATTTTTTGGGGAAAAGGGATGAAAGGAAATCTGCGCTCAAACCTCACATACCTGAACATAGCAATTTCTTGAAAGAAACTTTGAATGTAGAGTCTTTGAGATTGAATATTGAGAGAAAACCTTCCTGTTGGTGCTCTAGAGATCTTAGCAGGAAAGGAAATAGTGAATTTGTGTTATGGGATGTAGAAAATACTTTAGTATTAGTCTTAGGATCATTTAACACATAAATGACAAAATTACAATATAAAAACTTAAGAAAAATAGGATTTTGGCATCATTGCAACCACTAGCGTGGAATGCCCTTATTGTTCCAACTCAGTGGTGTGGCACACCATAATTGTTACAACCATCTTGCATGGCATGCCCTTATTGTTCTAGGCTACTGGTTTTTACATCCATGTGTGCCTTGCCTCTGTGGCACGGCCTAAATGTAGACCCTTACTATTTTAGAGTTACGTTAAGCCACGAAACTCATTTAAAAATTTTTGAAACACTTTCTAATGGACCTGTTAACATTTCTAATCATCATTCAATCGTAAAATCACATTAAAACACATGGTAACAATCAGAATAAAATCATTGATGTTATTAGGTATAACCTTATCTCCTCCTCAGACTATTCATCCTCAAATAAATGTTGGACTGGGGAAAAGATCTTATGGATGAATTTGTCTAAAGACTGAAGCTTATCATGCCATGCAAGTAAAACTACTCCTTCCAAGAAAATCCATATAACTAAGTTGACTGATCACACATGAATTTCATAAATCGGACAAATTTAAGTAAGGATATTGGTGAGAAAAATTGATATGGAGGGAATTCTTACCTCAAGATGACTTATTTCTAGGAGAAAATACATGACAATATCGATTCATCATATCTTCCTCTTCTTTTCACCTTTTTCTCTCAACTTACTGATTCCTCCACAAGACTTTCACTGAAGCCACTTTCTTATTCCTTAACCATCGAACCTGACGATCAATAATTTCAATTGGAATATCCTCAAAAAATTAACTTACTTTCACTCTATTACTTTATATGGGCACTAGCAAGGATGGTTTTCCAGTACATTTCTTCAATATGCACACATGGAAAACTATATAAACGACGGCTAACTTTGCAAATCATAAGATGATAAATCAGACGACAAAGAAAAACATACTAAAAATCATTAAATTATTATATATTTTGGCCAACCGTCCTACATATTATAAAACCTAATATAGAAAAACATTAAACCTATTGGGAGAAATCTCCCCCTAAACAAAGACGCTTTAATGACTACATTCTGGATGCTATTTTGTTATGGTATGAGAAAGGGGTCTTCTATTTATAGATGTCCAAAACCTTTTTTTCAAGAAAGAGGTTAGCCAAATATGGAAAAGAATTATATTTTTTTTTCTTTCAGGAAAAGTAAAAGTAATTATGGTAACTTTTATTTTCCTTCTAATAAAAAATAAAACTTAAATATAGTAAGAAAATCAGGGAAAAAACCCTAATAGTTGCTTGAAGAACGGAAGGAGTTATTGGTGGTAATTGTTGTGCTTGAAAAGTATAGGATATTAATGAAGTGTTTGGTAGTTAAGTATCATTTATTTAGGCTCCCTAGTTTAGCCGAAACTCGTAGAGCGATGATAGTAATTTAGAGGTGTTGTATAGAAGGGTAGATAGTAATGAGGTGTAGAAGGAGGATATGTTAATGGATTTTGATAAGATAGACCATATGATTATGATCGATTATTTTTGTTATTAGATTCTAGTGGACTAGTGTTTCTTGATGTTTTATTTGATAGCCTCCAAGTGAGAATTGTATGTGAAGTTGGGTTGTTAAATCATGTTTAGCACTAGACATTAAGTTTGAACAGTTGATGGTCATCAAAGTGGATGAAATAATTTCTTGGTTAGTGATGCTAGGAAGTGATCTATCTAGTAGGCTAGAATAGTGTATGAAAGAGTTTAAGATTGGTTATTTGTAATTAAGTATGATATTGTCTGTATGATGAAGAAATATTCCTAAGGTGATATAAGGTTGTATTATTTTCAAGGTTATTACGTGTTGTGTGTGATTAGCAGTACCATTGAGTTACAAAGTGCAAGGGTACTAGTTATATATACATATATAATGTTCTAAATAGCTAAGTTAAGGAGTTATGTGTAGATGATGTTGAGCCTTTTTGGTATAATATTGATTCTCATAGTTTAGAAATACAAGTTTAGAGATATGATATTAGTAAGCTATGACAGGAGTAGTTTGGTTTATTAAGGTTGATGATATCTGTGTTAAGTATTAGAATCTAAGTGTGAGTCCTTGAAAATTGAGCAAACAGAAGTAAGAGTTGAAGCTCTAGATGGCGTGAACTCATTATATGATGATACCTAAGAAGATTCTAAGTTAGTAAGTGATCAAGATATTATGTGATGACAAGTGTATGGTATTTGAGAGCAATAGTATAGTTGAGGGAGTGTTCGACAAGTGTTGTTAATCTTGAAAATAAGAAGTTGCATTGCTTAAGGCCTAGCAATTCAATCCTATCCCAGTGTATGGTTTATGGGTCTATGTTCCATGCTATAGAGTGGTAGCGATGTTGTAATATCTTATTTAGAGGTCTTCTCCAGATCATGCTTGGAATTCTTTATTCCCTAATATCGTTAGAGTTTCTTAGGAAAGAATTGAAGAAGGACTCCATCTAGGTATGAGCATTTAGTATGATTCAGTCGGTGTAGCTAGAAATCCAGTCTAACAGTTAGACAGACGAATCATTATAATTTTTCCATCTTCCGATTTAAACTAGTCCCACTACTAGAAATTTAGTGAGTATGGACATTTCAGTATATACATCATGCATCAGTTTTAGATTCAGATAATAAGTCATGATTCAGTTTATAAGTATCCTATGTATCATCTCAGTCTTTTCCTAGTATTACAACCAAATCAGTATCATTCGGGGACGAACAATCCTAAGAGGGAGATATTGTAATGCCTCGAGTTTCATGAAGTTTTCATGTCATAAACTTCTCATTCTTTCCTAACAAAATCAGATCCATCCAAAAGAAATTGTTACCCCTGAGTTGACTCTCTCGTTTCGATCTCAGCCATATAGCTATTTTTTATAAAAGTTCATGCGATCACAGATCAGTTCAGTAGCATGCATCAGTTAGAATAACTTACACACTTACAAAGCATAAAAGCACAATCGACATATTGACTTCACGAAGTTCTACTCATTCACTAAAAAAGCATATTGAAGAACCTGGTCCTAAGTATAGAATCCAGCTAAGAGTTTTAGCATTTATTTTTAGAATTGTTCATTGTGATTGAACTATTGATGTAATATTAGTTTCAGTGTGTTGTAAACTGAACTAGGAGCTAGTCTTTGAGTTGGGGAAAACTCAGAGTCTTTGGGAACGCATACCTTGGGAGGTATGTGTGTAGTTAGAAATTAGAGTTTATAATTCCTAGTAGTTGAGTTAAAGGAATTAGAGTTTATAATTCCTATTTGTTGGTTACAAGAGTTTTGTAATAAGTCGTTGTTGAGGCTCAGAGTTATTTAGTGAAGTTGGGGTCAAATCTTGTAGAGGTGCAGGTCGTGGTTTTTTACACCTTTTGAGCCGGGTGTTTTCCACGTAAAAATTATTGTGTTCTATACTTTCTGTTTTACTGCTTCCCTGGAGCATGTCAGGCAACCCGTTCCATCGATAGGCAATAGTTCGGCGAAAATAAGATAATCAGTAGGGCATGAATTCTTAACAAGTGGTATCAAAGAGGGTTATCTTATGAAGGCTAACAACTTAAGATAAGATCAAAGATGAATTCAGCACCACCTACTGTCTACTGCGAAGGAAATACATCAATAGGCTTCCATTATTCAATGGATAGTACTACTCAGGATGGAAAGAAAGAATGAAAGATTTTCTTCAGGCTGTTGACTACAAACTCTGGAATAGAATTATTGATGGACCTAAATACTCATGAAGAAGGATGTTGAAAACAAGGATGTATTAAAAGACAAGAGTGAGTATGATAAGGCTGACTTTAAGATGCCTGGAAAGAATACAAAAGCTAAATATATTCTTATTTGCGGACTTAGAATAGATAAATATAACAGGATCTCAGGTTGCACCACTGCAAAACAAATTTACGAGACTCTTGTGAATGCATATGAGAAGAACATGGATACCTTAGATAAAAATAAAAGAACTAAGGATAAGTCAACAGCACTAAAAGATTCTGACAGCGTAGAATTAGATCTGTATAATAGAAAGCTTACCAGGAATTTTAAAAGGTATTTTAAGAAAGGAAAGCACCAAAACAAGAGAGGAATGAGTATTAGGTGTTATTCCAACTATAAGTTTTAAGTTGGTTGTTTCAAGTATAAAGATACAGATCATATGATCAGGGATTGTCCATTGTGGAAAATTGAGTGAAAAAATATAAGAGCTGAAAAAGAGTTGAAGCTAAAAGAGAAATCTTACTCTAAAAGGAAGGAATCATTTGCTATGATGTCTATATGGGGATTAAGCTCAGAAGAATCTGATGATGATGGAGTTGATGAAAGTGCACGTATGGATATAGGTGACTCAGACATGAAAGAAAAGGAAATTAAATCTGAGGTAAGTCTTCTTAATCTTAAAGATAAATTACATCTTTGTTCTAAGAAAAGACTAATTCCCTTGATGAACGCATTGATTAATTATTTTCACGAGCTCACATCTGAAAGGGATCATTTATTCAATGATTTTTCAAGTTTAAAGTTTGATTACATCTATCGAGTCTTGGGGGTACTTATACTTGATAATTTAGCTGTGTGCCTAGAGTCATCTTATGTTTTCACAATACTCTCAGAGAAGCCATGATCAGTAGAATTCAGTCAGTCATGTGACTCAGGAAAACTCAGTAAACTCAGTATCAGTCCAGTCCCATTCAGTAATCTCAGTAATCTCAAAAATCTCAGTGATTTCAGACCGTCATCATGTGTCAGTAGTATTCTGTCAGTCAGCGAAACTCAGTGAACTAAGTTTAGCTCCACTAAATAATACCATTAGTATTAGTTCAGTTTAGATAATCAGTTCAGTGTCTATTCAGTTGGGAGTAGGATTCAGCACCGAGTGAACTCAAGGATAGGGACTCACCTATTATTCAGTGAAGGGTATGATCCTTAGAAGCAATCCTTGCATTCAAGAACTACATGGCTAGCGTAGGTTGAGATATAACTCTATGTGTTGGGCTACTAATACATCTCATTTGGGGTTATTCCTACAGGAGGGTTAACAGAACAGCTTTCTATCAGAGAGGGTTACCTCATAGCTTGTCTTTACCCATGGCATGGTATTGACACCCTTCCAGTTGGGGTTATAGGTTAGACCCCACCAGTTCAGTTCTGGGGCATGCCGATTAGATGATTACCTCCCAACATCTCAGTTTCAGTCTCAGCCTCCTTAATAGTACTTAGATTGTTATACAGATTTTAGGACTATCAGATACAGTCACTCAGTACAGTACGAAACTCAGCTAGTTCTATCAAAACTTAGACTATCAGATGCAATTGCCCAGTATTAGTATACTAGTTATATGAAACTCATGTTATTAGTATTCAGCTTTAGGACTGTCAGATAAAATCAACCAGACCAGTTTTTATAATTAAAACTATTGAAAAATAGTTATTTATGTATTCATAATATAGTATCAGTCCCTTAGTATTTATTATCCTAGCATCAGTAAACACAGATGTCTATAAATCCATGTTATCAATAGACTCAGTAGTCAGAACTTAGTATTCAGTCCTATCACAGTCCTATCACTATCTTAGTTACAATTACATATTCATACATGTATTCTCATATTCATATCATTCAGTCAATTAGTGTTGTCCATGCATATGAACCCTTTTACATTCAGCCTACCTCACTAGCATACCAGTACATTCAAAGTACTAACATATTTGTGCTATGGTGTCTTATACCATAGGTTCATACACATGAGCTCTAGAGCATCAGTAGATTCCAGATATTAACAGTCAGTTAGCAGTGAGTCCTCATCCTCGGGGATGATATGATTTGTTATTTTATTATTTCATTACTTAGTTATTTCAGTAGTCGGAGTTAGTTGGGGATATATACCATCAACTCCACAGTTTTTAGACAGTTTACAGGCTTTCAGACTACAACATGTTTCAGACAGTTTATCTCAGTTTTGGGTATTGTCATACCCCACTACAGACATTATATTATATTCAGTATCAGTTCGGTTTTGAATCTTATGGCCTTACATCTTATATTCTGCATATTTATAATGTATTATTCAGTGCTCAGTTATAGATATTAGTCATTGGTTACCTTGTGGTCCTTCAGGGTCATAAGCACCGTGTAGCATTTTGGGTACTATATTTTGGGTGTTACAAACTTGGTATCAGAGCCAAAGGTTCAACAGTGTCCTATGAAGTCTAAAAAGCCGTATCTACTAGAGTCTTGTGCATGGGTATGTTGTGCACAACACTTATGTGCAGAAGGCTATGAGATATTTTAGGAACTATTTCCTTTCTTTCATTTTTCAGATTATGCTATAGAAAGGTTCTCTAAGAAATTCATATAGGTTCTCATCATGCTCCACTTATGCCAACTCTACCTTACTTTCAAGGTAACAGAAATAGTGAAGCTCAAGGTCCTAGGGGTATGACTTTCTCAGGCAATCCCCATAGATAGTTATGGGATTGCCAACAGGCTCAAATATATCCCATCATTCCTTATGTTCCAAAGTTGTACAAATCTCATTCATGATCATGAGAACTCATTCGCAAACCTAAAATTTGATTGCCATTAGATCCCTTCTCCGGATTCTATGATATTTTATGACCTAGAGTTAAAAGCATGAACCCAGGAATGTAGTAGTAGTAGAGTTGGGATAACATTATCCAATTTGAGCCGATTATGTATTCATGGGGATAGTTTTACCAAGGTAGACCAGTAGGCTTGAACAATGCAAGCAAGTATTTAAGATTATTAATCTAAAATTAAGTATGAAGGTATGGATGTGAATTAGGAGATGGAATATTAGTAGTATATAAAGAAACAAAATCAGATGATGTGTTTAGTAAGGCAAACATGTGTCGAACAGAGTGTAAGTATGTGACGATGATTGTAGTTCAATTTATAGTTTAATAATGTGTTTACAGACTTATGATGGTGGCTTAAAGCCAAGGGGGAGATGATAGATCAAGTGACCAATTCAGGCTCTCAGATTCTAGTAGTAGTGCAAGTACATATAGAAAAGTAGTAAAGGAAGATAATTCCTGACCCATCCTTATCTCAGTGTAAATTTTGGTATTTTAGTCAGCATGATGCCTACGCATGCTTCACATCTCAATTCCATGTACCCAGCTTATATTCTCGTGCTTTCCATAGAATCATGTACGATTCCAGTTTCCCAGCATAAGAAGTTTAGTTCTATTCCCCTCAGTTATACAAATCATGTCCCACGAATGCAGAAAACTCCAAACTCAGGTCATGTAGCTCATTACTCATGCACTCATGTCATTCTTTACAATATACCTAGCCCACACAATTTATGACTTCACTCTTAGGGTTTAGTCAAACTTAGATTATATCATGTATACTCTCAGTTTAGATACCTCGGTGAATTCATAGTGTTAATATTCCGTTCTGCAGGCCTCAATTACAACGTCATCCAGTAGTCAGTATCCAGTAAAGGACTCAAATAATCCTACAAAACCATGGCTTTCAGCTATGAGTTATTTATCTATCAGAATTCAGTGCTCCTGTACTAGTCTAAACCTTAGTTATCAGAAATCAGTATTCAGTCCCAGGTACAGTCTTAGTTACGGTTACAGTCTCAATTACCATCTTAGCTACAATATCAGTCCCAGTCCTAGTTCAGCCAGATCAAAAACTCAGTTCACTTTCAGGATTACCCGACCATAGCATATAGCTATTAGTTACTCAGTAATTAGTATTTTAGCACCTCAATTACGGAGTGTTTCTGAATCATGTCATGCGATTTGTCTCGCAATTTCAAGTAATATAGGTTTCATAAATCCATGCCCAGTCACCTCATGTCACTCAGTCTGTCCTTACCTCCTATTCATAATACTCTGTAGCCTTAGGCTAGTCATTCAGACTAGGTACAGTTTAGTCTTTTATGCCAGCATCCATCTATAAGTCATTTAGTCAATCAGATAAATTAGTATATTTATGCATTCATGCTCAACACCATGTGAACCTTTTCACCAGTCTCAGTTGCAGTACATAAGGTTTGGTCACTTTATCTTAAATGATGTTTCATTGGTCTTGCCTCCTAATACAAGAACCCCAACCATGTAGAGATCTCCCATTCAGATTTGTCATACTCAGATCAAGCCAAGATTCATTTTCTCACTATAATCATTAGAACTCTATAGAAAGAGTGCCATACAAATGCTCCGATTGAGTAGAAGTTTTTAGCATGAGTTAGTCCACAAATATAGTACTTCAATTTAGCAGTTAGAACAGACAAGTTTAGATGGTGTGGTTTCCCCATCTTTTCACCTAATCGCACTCTTCAGAATCTCATGAATGTGATCATTCTAAGATGGACCAACTAGGTAGTTGCGTGTTCAACTTGGTTCATGTATCATGCCTTAGTTTTATATCCCAGATATTTAGTCACGATTTAGTTCGTTGGTGCCCTGCGCATCATCCCAGTTTTTCTTAGTATCGCAATCAATTCAGTATTCTTCTAGGGACCTAGTGTCCCAAGGAGGAGATACACTATAATTCCCTAAAACTTTAAGGACATAAACATGCCACTCTCTTCTCATAATAAATACAGTTTGGATTAGTGAGTACCCATAGGTTGACCCTATAGCTCTAATCTCGATCGTATGCCATGTATTCAAGGTATTTAGTTCAGATCACGATATTTAGATCATGTATCACGTTCCAAACCCGGTTACGTTCTCATGTTTCTGCTCATGCATATTTAGTAATTAAGCTTAGACTCAACCCAAGGTAGTATTTTTTCTTAAGCTTATCCAGTTTCATGTTCAGGTTTCAGTTACAAATGTGGTATTTAGTTCCATGCTCAGTTTTTATTTCAAACTTGGTTTCGTTACCCTTACATGTTTAGTCACATGTTCATAAGTCAGTTCAGTCATGTATTCATGCATCAGATATGTGTGATCAGCTTATCAGTACTCTCAGTCATGCATTAATGTATCAACTCAGTTATAAAATCATGCATCCGATATGCATGCTCAGTATAAAACTCAGTAATGTCAATCATGTAGTTATGTTTCAGTTGTTCATGATCAGTATAAACTTTAGCTTATTATTTCTCCCATCTAAATCAGTCTCATTCAAGGATGAATGTTCCTAAGGGGATATATTGTAATACCCCGTACTTCTACCTAGCTTAAAATCATCCCAAAAATGTTAAAGACTTACTTTAAAAGATGAATCCACTTTTATACAGGTGGTATTTTCAATATTTTCACTTTTTAATGTGGGAAATTCAATAAGCTTTCCATCGATACCAAATTCACCCAAATCTGACACCCGGGCAAAGAGTTAGAGCCTTTTTAGTGAGATAATATATCACTTCAGCCAACAGTGCATCGCGAAGCCAGCTTAATTGGTAATTTTTAATTTCCAGTGTTGCTCTATGATAGTGGAGCATCGTGCTAAAATTACAAGTCACAAATAAAGTGGCAACGTGATAGCTCCACGTCGCGCCACCATGCAATTTCCCATTCATCACTTTCCAGAGACACAGCGCGATAGTGCCACGTCGCGTCATGGGTGCAAATCAAGAAATTTTCACAGAATTTAAATACGTGTTCAAGGGTTAAAAGGGTTAATTTTTCACCCCTATATAAACCTAATAACACGTGATTCATCCATATTTCACCAAAAATATATTATTTTTCTCAAGTTTCTCTCAAGAACAAGCTAGGGTTTTCAATTGGGAATTCAAATCCAAGACTCAAATTCAAGAATCTCTCCATCAATCTTCATAGAATCAAGAACTATGGTATGCACAGTGTTGATTCATGGAATCCTTTCGTCCATGAAGCTCAAGAACCCTATTTTAAACTATATGTCATGATGTTCTTATTTTTAATTGATTATGTTCATTTTGTTATTGTTGTATGATTGCCAAGATTGCATCTTTATCATGTTTTTATGAAACAATGTTAGTATAGGGTTGAAATTTATGCAATTGAGTTATATTGTGGAACCATATTGTATTAAATTGATAATCATACCCATGCCCTAAGTGTGCATGCAAGGTGTTTGATAATATACCCCAATGAATGAATGATGATCAAGTACTTAGTTTCCATGTGTCAAGATCATGTCATGCCTCTTAAGTTATGCTATACCTATTTGATTAAGATGATTCCCATGCTAAACCTATGCATTGTGATTGCTTGATGGGATGTTCATAAGATTAGAAGCATGAAATTATGCCATGTTTATACGCATTACTATCCATGTACAACATTATGATGATCATGTACTTCATGAAATTCCCAACTATGAAATTATGAATTGTTGATACTGGTCATGTGATCAAAAGTGTCAAGCCTTGTCAGTTTCATTCTATCGAGTCCTGGGGGTACTTGTACCCGACAATTTAGCTGTGTTCCTAGAGCCATGTCATGTTTTCACAATACTCTCAGTCAAACCATGATCAAAAGAATTCAGTCACTCATGTGACTTAGGAAAACTTAATAAACTCAGTATCAGTCCAGACCCATTCAGTAATCTCAGTAATCTCAAAAATCACACTGATCTCAGTCAGTCATCATGTCTTAGTAGTATTCCGTCAATAAATGGAACTTAGTGAACTAAATTTAGCTCCGCTAAACTATACCATTAGTATCAGTTCAGTTCAGTTAATCAGTTCAGTGTCTATTCAGTTGGGAGTAGGATTCAGCATCGAGTGAACCCAAGGATGGAGACTCACCTGTTATTCAGTGGAGTGTGTGATCCTTAGAAGCAATCCTTGCATTCCAGAACTACGTAGCCTGAGATATACCCTTATACGTAGGGCTTCTAATACATCTCATTTGGGGTTATTCCTACAGGAGGGTTGACGGAAGAGCTTCCTGTCAGAGAGGGATACCTTACAACTGGTCTTTACCCATGGCACGGTATTGACACCCTTCCATCTGGGGTTACAGGTTGGACCCCACCAGTTCAGTTTTAGGACATGTCAGTTAGATGGTTACCTCCCACCATCTCAGTTTCAGTATCAATCTCAGTCTTAGTAATAGAACTTAGATAGTTCTATAGATTTCAGGACTGCCAGATACAGTCACTTAGTACAGTACGAAACTCAGCTAGTTCCATCAGAATTTAGACTGTCAGATACAGTCGCTCAGTATCAGTATACTAGTTATACAAAACTCATGTTATCAGTATTCAATTTTAGGACTATCAGATATAGTCAATCAGACCAGTTTTCATAATCAAAACTGTTGAAAAATAGTTATTTATGTATCCGTAATATAGCATCAGTCCCTCATTATTCAATATCCCAACATCAGTAAACTCAGATGTCTGTAAATCCATGTTATCAGTAGACTCAGTAGTCAGATCTTAGTATTCAGTCCTATCACGATCTCAGTTACAGTTACATATTCATGCATGTATTCTCACATTCATATCATTCAGTCAGCTAGTGTTGTCCATGCATATGAACCCTTTTGCATTTAGCCTACCTCACTTGCATACCAGTACATTCAAAGTACTGACCCATTTTTTCTATGGTGTCTTATACCATAGGTTCAGATACACGAGCTCCAGAGCATCAGTAGATTCCAGATATCAGCAATCAGTCAGTAGTGAGTCCTCATCCTTCGAGGACAATATGATTTATCATTTCATTATTTTAGTACTTAGTTATTTCAGTAGTCGGAGTTATTTGGGGACATATCCCATCAGCTCTACAGTTTTTAGAAAGTTTAGAGTCTTTCAAACTACAACATGTTTTAGACATTTTATCTCAGTTTTAGGTATTGCCATACCCTACTACAGACATTGTATTATATTCAGTATTAGTTTAGTTTTGAACCTTATGGACTTACATCTTATATTCCGCATATTTATAATATATTATTCAGTGCTCAATTATAGATATTAGTCATGGGTTAGCTTGTGGTCCTTTGGGGTCATGAGCACCGTGTAGCATTTTGGGTACCAGATTTGGGGTGCTATAATATCGAGCTTAACATTTTAGGAAAAAGTATAAAGAAAAATGTATCATATTTCTGCAGGCTCAATGTATCCCATATATTTCTCATTATCATATGATAGAAAATATCGATATGTTGGGATTACTTGAGCTCTGCCCTGTCTGTCTCTATTCATGCCAAGGTCTACTTGATGATCTCCTACTTGTCTTGGCCTTGCTAGATCTGCCTGTTAACCTATATGTTGGGCTTTCCTTCTTTTTTCTCTAATTAGCAGCTTCTGCCAATAACTGCTTTGATCGCTGATCAACAATCTCTTGAGTTGCCTCAGGAGAAGGGGAAAATACACCATGTGGATCACCTGGACCCCTTCATGAATATCATCACGTACTGGTTTTGTCATCCTACTAGTGGGCTGTAGGATTCTCTCTGGTTCAGGATTCAATAGGAGTAAGGAATTGCCTCTACTTCTTGTGTTAGGCATACACCGGCTTATATCCAACTAAAAAATAACAAAACCCATAAACTTCAGAAAAGTCAATGAACAACTCAACACCGTATCCCCTACAACGAGGTTAATATTTTGATCAATCCCCAAACTATATCTCTAATAGAAGATAAAGTGGTCGCCGTTAAATAAAGTAACCCAACTAGGTTAGGTTCGAACCCAAGTGAATATGTGGAATTATATCTGTTATTTACAGGAATTAGTGACCAGTTCAGAAAGTAAATGGGGGGTTTGTAGTGTCAAATAATCAACAACAAAAAAGCTCAACTTTTGTTGTAATCAATTAGGAGACGAACACTAGGACTGTGTTCTCCATAGCTTATTGAATCTATTGGTTTATCATGCTTAGTTGAACCAACCCAGTATCTTGCTTGTAGAATATGATAAGTTATGTACCATCAACTATCTTGTGGACTCATTGAAAAATTTCACCCTTTACCTTTTGAGTCTCAGCATGTCGCATTACTAAACCTTATCCTAGATCCCAGTTAACTCTTACCTTTTGAGTCTCAAGTTATTAGATAAAAGATAATCATCTTAAGAAGATAATACAAGTAAGCTTATTTTGGCAATTAAGTCCAAATTACTGTTGTGATTATCTTTTCCTAATCACTAATCCTTTTGTGAAGTGAGTAATGAAATACTAGTCGGGATTCTAACATTTTCAACCACTAAGACATCTGTTAAATTAAAGATAATACAATACATGCAAGAACACTAGTTCAGAACAACTTCGTACTTCCCCTACATTATCATCACCTAGGGTTTCTACAACCCTAGCTAAGGATATAAGCTACTCATTATTTTGCAATGAACAATATAATTCATGATTGAAAGCATTGAAATAATATTCCCATAATAACGGATAAACACCAAAGTCACAAATTGAATAATCCACCAAAATTAAGAAAAAAAGTAATCCAAAGATCAAATATATGTTTGTAAGCCTAAAAATATATCAAAGTGCATAACCAGACTAAAAAATGTTTGAAGAGTATTTATAGCATATAAGAAAGCCCTAAAAATCCAATTTCAAATGAAAAAGGAAACTTAAGACCTGTGGCCACCTACTTAGGCCACTTACGGACCGAAGGTGGTCCTTAGTAGGTGCCAGACCTCCTAATCAGCTCCTGAAACTCTCTCTACTTGACCTTCTACAACCTACTCTAGTACTTATGGATAATAGGTGGCACCTACCGACCGTAGGTGCCCTGAATAAGTGTCAGAGTCTTTCTTTTCTTGCTTTTGAACCTCTGCACTTCATTGTTCTGACACCTACTTTGGCACCTACTCCCGATAAGTAGTACTTATAGGCCGTAGGTGCCCAAGTAAGTAGACCAAAACTTTAACTTTCATTTTTTTCAGTTTTAGCTTCCAAAACTAGTTTCCTGCAAAACATAACAAAAACCCATCATATCTAACAAAAAGACCTAAGTAACTTGCATATTTGCATCATTTTAAGCGTTGAAAGTGCTATAAATCCATAGCACATCAACAAGTTGTGCAAATCACTATTTGAACTTTGATGATCTCTTCATTTGCTAAATTAACAATAACTCTTTGAAAGTATGGATTCATTTAGTCCCACGCAAATCACACCTTGTTCACTCTCAAAAAAGGCAATTTTTTTCTTAAATTTCTAGTGTATGTTGATGACTTGCTGTTGTGGGATGCAATTCAGAATCTTTCTCTATATTCAAGAAGTATTTGACATATTGCTTTCTCCTTAAAGATCTTGAACCCTTGAAATATTTTTTAAGAGTTGAGTTTGCTCGTAGTAAGTAGGGCCTTTTTTGTGTCAAAAAGAATATACTTTGGATATTCTATCTGAAGTAGTACTTTTAGGAGCTAAACCTGTCTCTACTCTGGTGGTTCAAAATCATTCACTTGGCCTTGCTACAGGTGAGTTATGGTTTGATTCCAATAGTTATGCCCACTTAGTGGGAGATCTTATTTATCTCACAATTACTAGTGTGATCTTATTGAATTCAAATTCGTAATAAATATGGATTATATTAAATTCAAGATATATTAGTCCAATTAATATTGTGGATTAATATAATCTAAAATTTGTTTAAATTGAAAAAAATATGAATTTAATAAAAGTGCAATTTCTATTTGGCTAACCCACTATTTTGAGCTACAAATAATGAGCTCATTTTGCTAAGCTCAAGATGTTATCTTATTCTAGAGGCTCAATTGAGAGTCACGTGTCAAATGACATGGCATGCCAAGTCAAGTGAAAGGGCCAATTAGATTTTCCATATGTCAAAATGATTCAGCAATCCTAGTGAAGTCAAAACCCATAAAAATGCACCATGTTACTTAAATCTAATTGGTCAAAATAAATCCACCTTCATCATGACTCTTTCCTTCCCATAACTATAATAGGGGTCTTATAATTCAAAAAAAAATAGTAACTCTAAAAAGAAGCAAAAGAGAGATTGTGCATCAAACACACCAGATTTCTCTACAAGCTACAATCAAGCATTCAATTTCATCCAGTTCAAGATCAAGACCACAAGATTCAAGAACAAGCTCAAAAGCCCTTGAATTCAAGTACAAGTGAATATCAAATTCATCAAATTTACAAATGAAGTTCAAATTCAAGATCAAGCTCAAAACTGTTGATTCTATATTTGAAAAGATGAATCAAAGTATTTATAGAGATTGTAACAGTCACATATTGAAATCAATAAAACGATTGTTGCAATATTGTTTGTTCGAATTATTATTTTTCTCGACTCAAAATTTTATTGTCCAACAAATTCTGGCATGCTCAATGGGACAATCTCTACCTCCCATCTCAGATTTTCCAATATCAAAGTTCAAGAACACCGAATTGGCTTTCATAAAGGTCAAATCTCATTCGATTGCCTCCAAAGTTGTTTATTCCAAACTATCTGCTGAAGTGTCAAGCACCCTTGGTGTTACTTTTGGAAGCTTTGGAGCTGTCACAAGGAGCAAGGCCATCATTCTAGGATAATAAACACATCAAGTGTCATCCACATTGACTCTAATTTGTAGATATTCTAAAGCAAGTACTTCAAAAGAAAAAAGCAATCTGGCAGAAACAATTCAGAATACTCTAGCTCTACTTGATCACTCTAGTTCAAAATACTCTGGCACAATGAATGATGGTCGTTCAACCAACGCATCATCCCCTACTTACATCACATAAGTTGAATACTTCGAAGATTAACTTATACGACAATCTTTGTTACTCTCCAGTATCTCTAATGATCATTCAAGAAATGGCAATTGATGCCTCATCTATGTAGGAGAACCTTGGGAACCTAACAAAGACAATTGAAGGTCTGACTAAATATGTGCAAAATCAAGATACTTAGATTGATAAGTTGGTGGATAGGATGGATGGATTAATAGATGGAGAGTCTAGACATGCACCTGGGAAAGCTCCAGAAGTTCATGAGATAGGACATCCTATAAAATAAATACCACTAGATAAGGAGGTACAAGTCTCTTCTAAGGGAATGATCCCGATTGATCAATTGAAGGAGTTCATTGAAGGGACCCTCAAACACAAGAATGATTTTGTCACCAAGTCTTCACTAACATATGCCAAGACCTACATTGTAAGGATTGATAGCCTCAAAATACCTGTTGGTTATCAACCCCTCAAATTGTTAAAATTTAAGGGCAAAGGAAATCCAAAGCAATATGTCACGTACTTTGTTAAGACATGTAATAATGCTAGAATCTACGATGACTATCTTGTCAAATAGTTTGTCTGTTCCTTAAAGGGAAATGTCTTTGATTGATACAAAAACCTTGAGCCTAATTACATTGATATTTGGGAACAACTAGAACATGAGTTTAATCGATGAGAAAATGTAATTCTAAACTATAAATACAAGCTCAAAGAAACTTCTACAATAGAGATGTGCATCCAAGGAATGCACCGGTAACTTTTATATATCTTGCATTTAATTAAGACAAAACCCTTTGAAGAGTTATCTACACGTGCTCATGACATGGAGTTGAGCATGTCTTCTACTAGAAAGAGAGTAACGCCTATCCATGACACTCAAAAAGGAAAGTATTAGAAGAAACCAAAAGATGGACAAAGTTTATCTCCTAAAATGACAATAAGGAATCCATGAATATCGATGTGCCTCCCGTGAAGTTCACCACAAAGGTGAGCAAGAAGCAAAGCGTAAAGACGACTTCTCGAGCAAGTCCAAATCAGAAGTTGACTTTGAATGAGATGTAAGAAAAGGAGTACCCATTCCTTAATTTTGATGTTGCTAAAATTTTCAATGAACTTCTTAAGCATAAGCTCATTGATCTACCAGAGATAAAGTGGCCCGACGAGACTAAAAAGACTAATCGCCTAAACTATTACAAGTATCATAGGCTTGTGGGTCCCCCCCTGAAGAAATATTTTGTCTTTAAAGACAAAATTATGAAACTGATAAATGAGAAAATGATCTTCTTTGATAATGAGACAATCAGTTCTCATCAAATCTCAATCACTTTTGGCTCACTCGAATTTGTCAAAATATGCTTCGAAGAGCATAAGGATATACCATTAGACCATGATAAGTCTTTAGTTGATGAAAGTGATGATTATGGTTGGACTCTAGTGATTAGGCACAAATAACAGAAGATGATTCTATGAAAGGAATCATCCGAGAAACCAACTAGAAGGAGGATAGTGAAAAAAATTGAGAAAATAGAGGTTGGTTGAGCTTTCAAAGAGGACGAGGGTAGTGGAGCATCACTACCAAATATCATAACGTCCTGTGACTTTGAAATAATTCTTACTAAGTTGGTTTCATTCAAAGATGACTCAAGTCAACCTTGAGGCATCTTGATTTAATACTAGAAAAGAAAAGCAAAGTAAAGGATAAAAACCTACCATGGAAGTTCCTACATTTTTTTGAAAAGCATATAGAGCCTCTTATCTAAGAAACATATGTGTGTGATACAAAAATCATATTTACAAATAATGATTTCCTGCCTGGTGAAATCCTACAAAATAAATCCTTAGTTTTGATGATTGAAAAATTACATGTTGGATATGTTTCCTAGAGATTATGTGATGATAAAGATGCTATTACTTAGGGAATAGGTTGAACTCACCTGTCACTATTACGGTCAAATGTCACAGCTAGCGCAAATTACAAAAGTTGGTAAAAAAGTTGCTACCAACCAATGAGGTCTCTCCTAGATTTTTCTTGTGCCATACATATATATTGATCATCTTCTCTAACAAGAAACTAATGATTCTATATTCTAACAACTAAATATCTCTCTGAAGCTATGAATTAAAGACTTCTTTTACAATAGGGAACTGATAGCTCATCAAGTTGTATTTTATTTCCTTGTTGTACTTGAGTCTTTATAAAGTGTTCTTATATGTTTACCTGTTGTTGCTTGCATGATTTTTAGTAGGCTTTATGGTGTAAACTTGCTTGATTTCCTTATAATCATCTAGAGATAGGTAATTTTCAATCTAGAGTTGGTTTGTGGTGTCCAATTAGAGTTAGTTCGCTGTTAAAGTAGTAGAGTTACTGCTTGTGTGTTCTTGTAATAGAGTTATTACTAGGAGATCAAGGATTAGGAGGTAAATCCTTGGCGTTTGGAGTCTGTATTCAACTTTGCTTAGATATAGTGGAGCTTAGAAATCCTAGAGGTAGGTGGTGGTTTTTCTCCCTTGAGAAAGGAGTTTCCATGTAAAATTGTTGTGTCTACTATTTACTTTCTCCATACATTTTATTGTTTATATTTCTCATAGTTTTTTCTTGTGTGAGTTCATGTGGGAGCAATTTCCAGAGTTGAGGAGCAACCCACTACAACTCTTTATTTTGTATCAGAGCAAGGTATTCCTAAAAAGGCTAACACCTTGGAAGGATCTTGAGAAGTGATAGCTCCTCCAAATTTAGAAGAAAGCCAATCAACCACTAGACCACCAAGGTTTAATGGTGAATATTATGGGTGGTTGAAAACAAAAATACATAACTTCATCATGGCTAAATATTTAGAGTTATGAGAAGTCGTTGAGGATGGCCCTTTTCTTCATACAAGGGTAGTAAGAGTTGGTGATGTGACCTCACAGGTTCCCAAGACCAAGAAGTAATATGAACACAAATAGTAAGAAAATTGAGAAAAATTACAAGGCCAAAAATATACTTGTGTGTAGTATTGGCCCTATTGAGTACAATAAGATCTATGCATGTGAAACTGTCAAAGAGATCTAAGATTGTCTTCTAACAACCCATGAAGAAACTAGTTAGGTTAAGCAGTCTAAGGTAGACATGTTAACCAACCAATATGAATATTTTACCATAAAAGAAGGAGATTTCATTTAAAAGATTCACACAAGGTTCACTGCAGTAACAAATGACTTGCATTGCCTGGGTGAGGATATCCCAGCACATAAGAGGTTAGGAAGATCTTAAGCATTCTTTCTAAAAAGTGGGACAGCAAAGTTGATGCTATCATTGAAGCCAAGGATCTGAATAAAATGGCCATAGATGAGCTTATTGGTATCAAAACATATGAGATGTTGAAAAACTTAGGAAGTTAAGGGATGAGCCTAAGGTAGAAAAGAATCTGGTTCTAAATGTTAGCCTCCAAAGTTTATATTTAAATAATGACAAACTAACAGGTGAATCCTTGCAGGATATTAAAGACCACTGGTTAAGGAAACCGGTTCTAGAAAAGTAAGGACATTAAATCGCAAAAAGATTATGGCATTCTAACAAGCATGGCAGATAAATCAAGTATGCAAAAAAGGGATGAAGAATTATCATCCCAAAACCACGAAAAAATGGTAATCACAGTAGAACAAAATCAATCTAAGAATCAATCAAGATCTAAATAAAAGAAGGAAGGACGTAATCATCACATAAGACATTCAGACTAAAAGAAAGGAAAGACCATGAACATATCTGATATGGACTTGATCCAAGGCCGTATATGGACATATCAAATGACTATATTTCTCAATCAAGAAATCAATATAAGTCCTTGATTGATAAAAAAATCTCTTGGGTTTCCTTATGAAGAATAGCAGGCGAAGACTATAAAAGAAGAAGATCTAAGGCAAACACTCTTCACGCAACTTCAAGAAGAAAATTCAAAGTGTCTAATTCTAGTATTACAAAGCTCTATAACATTAGCTTAAAATTGTTATATAAAGAGTAGGATTGAGTCATCTTCGTAACATCAACTGAATCTGTGTCATAACATCTAAAGAGCAAAATAAGTCTTCAAAATTTTTTCCCTATCATTGTACTCTAACCAAACCTTCAACTATATAAAGGAAACTTAAAACCCAAGGGGACTGGACGTAGGCACTGGATTGGTGTGCCGAACTAGGATAAATTTTTTTGTTGTTTACTTTATGCTTTATTACTTACTTAACTCCTTAAGTTTAATTTGTTTATGAAGTGTTTTGATCTACAGGCAAGTCGACTTTGAGGAGTCAGTAGTTGACTCACAGAAGAAAATTTCAATTCACCCCCCTTTTGAATTTTACTAAAGGCCACAAATAATTCCTATAAAGGTGAAGATGATGAAACAACCTACATTGCTAAATGGGTACTTAAATCCCAGAGAAAATTAGGAGATTTATTCAGAAGAGGTGAATCCAGCAAGAACTTCAATGAAGGAAAGGCCAATGATACTTGTCACAAATGTGGCAAGATGTGTCATTATATCAAAGATTGCCCAATGCACAAGGTAGAGTACAAGGAATATTTCAAACAATCTATTGATAAGGAGTGAGGCAAGAAATGAGTTCCTGTGAATCATTGTAAGAAGGTTGAAGATGACAAGGTTACAAATCAGGTGCTAGCAGCCTACTACGTTGATTCCTCAAGTGACTCTGATGAATCATAGCAAGGAAAAGACATTTCCATAATGATGATGGAAGATAAGGAATAAATCTTTGATCCACTCTTTGCTTTGATGGTAGATACTGATAATGATAAAGATAAAATTATGACTCTCCAAGACATCAAATAGAAGATAAGAGATTACTTCCTTATTAAGCTGAGATCTCTTACCTCTGTGCTGATTGATTCTTTGAATGACATTTTTAAAGAAAAACAGAATATGAAGGAAACACAGAAAAAATATGAGGAAGAAGTCACTGAGTTTAGTGTCCAGGTGGCTGAACTCACCAATAAAAAGGTAAAATTGAAGAAAGATCTTGCAAAATACGAGGAAGAAATAAGTGAACTGAGTGTGCAAGTGACTAAGCGCCAAACAACTTGCAAAACTCTCTTTTATGAATATGATCTTCTGAGTAAAAAAACTCTTTTGTGAAAATGATCTTCTGAGTAAAAAAAAACTAAGTGAAATCACTAAATAAGATTCCAAGGGAAAAGGTGAAGGGAGAAGGATACAATTTTACTTGGAAGAAGAATTGACTGAATCTAAGGCATACATGACTGCTTCACTTGACAGAAATATAGATCTTGAAAAGAAACTAGATCAGGTGAAAACTGAGTTCAAAAAGTCCCTCAATTGGTCTATATCTTTATAAGTTCTTACTACTCTCGCCATCCTAGGATCCAACAGCAGAAAAGGAATAGGTTATCATAATCAAGCTGGTCTCTCCAACTCATTCATCAATCTAGTAAAAGGACAGCTTAATATGCACTCACCATGGCTGGAATGGTCAACAAAAGAATTGTGTCCTTCCAAAGTAGCAGTTTATGGAAAGATGAGTAACTGTACTACATCAAGAGGAAAGAAAGTTAAATTACCCAGATGGACAAGAACAAAGTTGATCTTTACCCTATCACCATACTGGGAACTCAAGCTTAAATGGGTTTTCAAAACTAATAAATAGTTATTAATACAGGTAAAAGAAAGAGGGACCAACTAAAATAAGGATATTGATGATAGCTGATTAGAGTATATAGTTGAAGATTTGAAGAACTCCTTTTGCTGAAGGACCTTAGTGGAGACAAGGTCTCCTTGATGATGGACGTGACAAAATAACATTTGTTGATGCTATATATTTGGTTGCAAAATAATCTTTCTGTAATCCTGAAGGGCATATCCCTAGTAGGTTCCTAGCAAAAGGTCAGCAGGGAACTAGTTGAGAGATAAAGGGGCAGAATTGATGAGATCAGGGTGGATACAGAAAACCCTCATGATCCCTCATGCTTGGCCATGATCTGGTGAGCAGGTATCCTGGTTAGATAATGCTCTACATGTCTAATTCAATCTTATATCTTCTGCAGATATACATCCATGGCAAGTAGGAGAATATATAAAAGGGAAGTGATATAACATAAAATAATTGAGTTAAAAAATCTATTTAGGGACTACGTCCCTAATAAGGTTAGTGCCATTTACTAATCCTAAGTAGTGATTGTTTTAAATATTTAATGGTTGTGCCATGTCACTCTCCCTCTTCTTCTCAAAAAGTTGTCTCTTGTACTTTAAGTTTAAGCGACACATCCATCTGATGTCTCATCAAACATACCCAATCAATTAATCTGAACCATCCTTTCATGCCTTATTTAAAGTCGAAAATTAGTTTTTTTCTCTCTTTTTCTTTTTGAAAAATCCTATCTCATACCTCATCAGTTTCCAAACCATTCTAAAGAAATTTGTTCTCCTCATCATTCACAATTCTACTAACTCCTAAATGTCTTACACTTTTTCATCCCCACAAAGGACGAGCCGCTTTCATTAAAAGTGATTGATACTCCTTCTATTTCATCTGGGTTAGAGAAGCAATTTTCCATCACAAAGTTTAATCCATTCTCCCTATACGAAATTGCAAAGGAACACAGTTCTCACGAGAAGATAAGAACTCCAAGTGATCTTTTCACTAAAAAAGGGGATGGAACTGATGCTTGTAGTGACCAAAAAATAACCCCTCTTCTAAAAGAGTAGAAGACCCTGCAACTAACCCTTCCAAAGACCAAATCATCGACCAAACAGTTCTTTCACATTATGGTTTGGATTCTTCCTTCAAAACTCCTTCGTCTGAAAAATCCAAACCTCCAAATAAATCAGGAAGTATTTCTCTAAATGAAAATTTATTTGAGGCTCTACCATTTTCCAAGGCCACCTTTTCAAATATCTTAGCCATAAGTTAAGACATAGGAGTTCAAGGTCTGGCTACATTAAGTGTTGAACCTCCCAAGTGAGAAACTCCTTCACCAACTTTATTTACTAGGAGGCAAAATGATCCTCCTAAAATTGTTGATAAAGAAAATATGGTACTTTCTGTTGTTCTTGATTTATCAGGTGACAATAAGGGTGGCAAACATGATTTAGATAATGATGATGACAATCCCTTGTCTTGGAAATTGGCTAAGAAAGGATCCTCCTCCTCTAACAAGGTGTAACTCCCCTGAAACATGTCTCGATATGTCACATGATGCTCAGAACTATGAGTAGCAGAATGAGAAGGTTTGCAAAGAAGATGGAGCCAAAAAGGTTGATAAAAGAATTTATAGGAGTCTGATAGGTTGCCTAATATACTTGACTGCAACGAGACCAGATATTATTTATGGTGTGAGTTTAATTTCAAGATATATGCATTGTGCTAGCGAAATTTATTTTCAAACAACTAAACGTGTGATTAGGTATGTCAAAGGTACTATTAATTTTGTTATAATTTCAAAAAGACATTAGATTTTTAGTTTTGTGATTTTCTGATAATGATTGGGCTAGTTGATCAGATGATATGAGAAGCACCTCAGGTTATTATTCTAGTTTTGATTCTTGAATATTCTCTTGGTATTCAAAGAAGCAAGATGTTGTGGCTCAATATACAGCCAAAGCATAATACATTGCAGCTGCTTTAGCTGAGAATGAAGCCCTTTGGATTTGAAAGTTGCTAGTAGATTTGTACATGGGACAAAAGAAGAGTGTTGAAATCCTTATAGATAATGAAGCTACATTTAATTGCAAATAATCCTGTCTCTCATGGAAAGACAAAAAGTTTCAAGATCAAGCTTTATTTCTTAAGGGAGGTGCAAATGAATGGAGACATAAACATAGTGCACTGCAGAATTGATTTCCAGAATGCCAATATTTTAACTAAGTCTCTACCTAGAGAAAGATTCGAGTTTCTTAGAGAAAGATTGGTGTTACTGCTCTTGAGTCAAGGAGGAAAGTTAAGACTAGTGCCTCAAAATCTGAAGATTAGATGTACTTGCTGCTATAATTCAAAATACAACTTTAAAGTAGGATAGCAAAATAAGGCTGCAATCTTGTAGAATTTTAGTTATGATATTATGTAAAAATGTGGTAGTGATCATTTCAATAAGTAATGAAAAATAACCATGTTTTCTGCTTTTTCTCTTCTTAGTTCAAGTTTTATTTTTTTCTTAAACAGATTAAGTTCTGTTTTTTTCTTTCCTACAATATTTTTAGTCATTTTATTCATTTGAGCGTCTATTTAGTTCATGAGTCCATAATGTTATTTTTTTTTTTTTAATTCTTATAAGATTTTATACTATTAAATATTATCTGCACTATTTTAATATCGGTCTTGTTGATGTTGACTTGTTGTTACTATTGTTATAGTTGTTGTTATAATTAATACTAGTTTAACTGCACGTGTCTCACACATGTAATATTTAATTATTTAAAATTAAATAATTTTGTATATTGCAAAGATTTTAAATGAAGTGCAAAAGGTCAAATCACTTTTCAAAGATCATTCACACTTTAATATAATAATGTAAACATAAACATATATTTTTGTATCAACACATATATATTTTACCGTCAAAAGTTTCAAGTGGTTTATGGATCATCACTTTTGCATTTGTTATGTAGTACCTTTTTTTCGTGTTGCTAGAGACTAAGGGAGACACATCAATTTGAACTATATTTGTTGTACAATTATTTTTTTTACTTTTTTCCTATATCTTAAATCTTTTCTTATTTTTAAAATTCAATCGTTACGAAATTATTGATTTCATTCTTATTACGTACATAAAAACTTTTAAAAGTTTGGTGCTTCTTAATTTTTTTTATTCTAACACTTTTATATTTATTTCTAGATTTTTCAAATCTTCTTAAAATCAAATTTAGTTGATTTATAATTCTTAAACTAATGAAAAAGTATTTAGTTGTCATTAATTCTGATGACTTCTAATAAGGAAAGATTTTATCATAAATATATTTAATTAATTTTTAATTCTTAAATATTAGGAAAATAGTGAAAAATAATTTTGTCTAAAGCAAAGACTTTTAATGAAGGGTAAAAATTCAAACGACATTTCTAAGGCCCTTCACACTTTTAATATACTATGCATTATTATTATTACTAGTTTAACCGCACGTGCCTCGCACATGTAACGTATTATTTAAAATTAAATAATTTTGTCTGTTGCAAAGATTTTTAATGAAGTGTAAAAAGTTCAAATCACTTTTCTAAGATTCCTCACACTTTAATATAATAATGTAAACATAAACATATATTTTAGTATAAGTACATATATATTTTACCACCAGAAGTTCTAAGTGGTTGATAGATCATTACTTTTGCGTTTGCAATTCAGTATCTCTTTCCCTTAAAGTCAGAGGCTAAGAGAGACACATCGATTTAAATCATATTTGTGGTACAATTATTTTTCTTTTTTTTCCAATTTTAAAATCCTTTTTTGGTTTTTAAAGTCAAATCAATCATTGATTACATTCTAATTACATACTTAAAATTTTTTAAAATTTGGTACTTCTTAAATTTTTCTTATTCTAGCACTTTTATATTTATTTTTAGATTTTTAAATCTTCGTAAAATCAAATTTAGTTGATTTAGAATTCTTAAACTAATAAAAAATATTAGTTTTCATTAATTTTTAATGACTTTTAATAAGGAAAGTTTTTACCATAATAAAATTAATGGCTTTTAATAAGAAAAGAGTTTACCATAAATATATTTAATTAATTTCAACACTTAATATTAGGAAAAATAGTAAAAATATGATTTTTGTTATGAAATATAAAGTAAGAATAACAAGAATAAATAGAGAGAGAAGAGAAAAGGCTTCTTTATTTCTCGTGAGGGATGAGAGATTATAAGATTAAGGATACATTGAACAAAACTCCTCTATTTATAGGAGCAATTTACTACTAGTTTCTGACTAAAAGACAAATACTTCAAATCCTGATCGATATCAACTAGATCTTGGTAGATCTTATCTATATAGATATTCACTATAATGTAAATACATTTATAACTCTTCCCCACTTGAATGTCTAATTGATAGATAATGTGTCTCGTTAAAATCCTACTAGAAAAAACCCGGTGAAAAAAATCTAGTGAAGGAAAAAGAGTACACATCTCTACTAATACGCATTTCGGCTGCCTCATAAAAACCTTACAAGAAAAATCCAGTGGGACAAAACCTTGAAAGGGAAAAGAGTACAACGCGTATTTGTTCTCCCTGATGAGAACATCAATGAACTTTTGCATCACGATTTTGTGTACCATCTTTTTAAAAGTTACAATTGGAGGAGACTTGGTGAATAAATCAATCATATTATCACTTGAACGAATCTGTTACACGTTAACATCACCATTCTTTTGTAGATCATGTATATAGAAAAACTTTAATGAAGTGTGCTTCGTTATATCTCCTTTTATGAATCCTCCATTAAGATGTGCTATACATGTTGCTTTATCTCTATATAAAATTGTGGGTACATTGTCACATTTCAAGCCACATTTTTCTTAAATGAGATGTATTATGGCCCTTAATCATACACATTCTTAGCTTGCTTCATGAATAGCTATTATCTCAGCATGATTTGATGAAGTGGCTATGATAGACTGCTTTGTATGTATCCAAGATATGGCAGTATCCCCACACATGAACACATAGACTATTTGAGATCAAGATTTATGCAGGTTAATTAAATACCCAGCATCAGCATAATCAATAATAGCGAAACTACAATCTTTAGAATAATATAAGATCAAGTGTTTGATCTTATTTCGATGTCTCCTAGTAGGTGCAAAACTATACCTTTCTAACAAATTAATCGAAAAGGCTATATCAGGTCTTGTAGTATTTACAAGATATATTTTGTCAAGTGAAAATATTCAACATTTCATTTGTGATATCTTCAAGTGTGTGGAGTGCAAATCAAATAAATTTTCACTTACTAAGATGCACCCTTTCATGTCACTTGATAAATATTTCTACGTCAACATGCTTAAATAAACGTAGAATTCAGATCCTCGTAATCATTCACAATATTGTGTCAAAGATATTGATGATATATCATTTTATATCTGTTCACAGTGTGACATAACATTTTGAGATCTCATCATTTCATTATTTTCAGGTACCTGAACCTCATAAGGTTTCATGAAGTGTTATATCGTAGGCTCTTCAAGAGCGCATTGCCTTCTTATTATGGTTATTTAGTCCTTATTCATTTCAAGGATTATTTTATTTTGAACCGATTGGTATACCACGCTTTACGTATGTGTAGACTTTGTCCTTTTGGAACACAAAATAGGAGCACTGCAGCTTAATATGAGCTGCTTTTGGCATTTGACTGAATTATATTTTGAATGAGGATCTTATGATGATTCCTAATATATTTCATGACTGCTTATAATGTCTTCCTTATGTTAGGAAAACTAACATATATCCTCCATCTTCTTTGAGGTATCTATCTTTGTGCATCATGGTATATTTATTAACCGTTTACCGCACCATAAAATTATTAGATGAAATAGTTGGTTCCTGACCTTGAACCAATTGAGAGACAAGAAATAATCATAATTTATCAGTCTAATGCATACAAGTACTATAGTATGCAACATATCATATTTTAGAACAACACATGAAGCTTTGTTCTCATTAGCAATGATTTAACTATTTATCGAAGGCATTCTATGTCAAACCATAACCATCAAAGTGAATTGTCTTGATTACACAATCTGAAAGTTATGCTCTTAACTCAATTTTATTGAGCAAGCAACTTTATGAATGTCAAACTGTAGGTTGACGATATCACATAATAGGTGAACGGGCCCATATTCACCTTTTATACTTTTCAGATTTAAGGGATCCAATCCCAATATTAGTTGGTCCAACCAACTTATCATGAGAATAAATACATAAACAATCTTTGAAGAATCTTCTAGTTCTTCAATACATGTCTAATACTCAATATGCACATCTTTGAGATGTCACAATCGTTCATATCAACTTATGAACTCATTTATAGTAGTAAACACAAGTTTACCATGACATGTATTTGTTTATTTAGTAAATTTTATATTTACTATTACATGAATAAATTTTAGATTTACTACTATAGAAGTAGATTGCAAAATTATTCAGCCTCTTTCAGAGGTGAGTTGTGATACCATCACAATCAAGTGCACATTTGCATTAATAAGTTTCTCATTCCCCAGGAATGGAATATAATCGTACCTTAAGCCTATCAAATTTTGATAGCTTATAACCTCTTTCATGATATTGCTACTTCAGGAGCAAATTGAGGCATACATATAATGTAGAGAATTTTTCTCTGATAGATCTTATAGTCATAATAAGCGTGTGAAAATATTATCACTTTTTATGTCCCTCCATGCTTATATTCATACGTTCAATGGCTTGTCTTTTTTCAGACATATGAAGCATTGCTACTACATTCACTTCAAGAAATGGAGCATATTTAATGGGACATATCTCATGACTTTTCATCAAATACACATTATTTTACCTTAGCCATCATCATATCATAAATATGGTGCATTGAGATTCAAACTCAAATGGCTTATCCATATAAAGATGTCTTAGGCATAAATCGACGGGACTTGAACCCAACATTTTATCATCATAGTACATCGAGTCTCTAACCGATGTCTTATGCTTTGGTGTGATGAGATTTGAATTCACCATCTTACCCTCGAGCCTTTCAAAATAATACCAAATTACTGCATAGTGCAAACTTAAATTTTCAAATAAATTACCTTTAGATAGTGCCTATCATATTTAAATGTCCAACGAATCAATACTAGAGGTGTCATTTCTCCTCAACACAAAGATAATTCATCAATAATATTAGTTGAGAAATATACCAAACACTCCCATGTAAATATAAAATTTAATAACTTGTAACCTCATCAAGCCTTAAAAAAGGCTTCTCCGAATGGGCAAGTATAATTTGGCTCAAAGTATTCAAATAAAACAATACCTGCAGCACATGTTCTTTTGTGTGCACTTTTTCGTGGCATATGAGAAGCATTGATATTTGGTTAGAGCATCGTACGTGTTATAACCAATATAATTCAGTATATTATTTAAATCACTGTATTGTTTCACTGTCTCAATACACAAGTCTGAACTAATATATCTTACCAGCAATGCTAGAGTAAAAACAAATTAAGGACATACCTCATAATCTCCTTATAATAAGATTATTGAATGAATTTCATACCGGACCAAAGGCTCGAGCTTATCATTGAATTGATTGAAATAGATATCTTAATTGGTTAGAGATTCGTGCTAATAACGTGTTATGAAATATAAAGTAAGAACAACAAGAATAAATAGTGAGAGAAGACTTCTTTATTTCTCGTGAGGGATGAGAGATTATAAAATTGAGGATATAATGAATAAAAACCCTCTATTTATAGGAGAAATTTACTCCTAGTTTCTTACTAAAAGACAGATACTTCAAATCCTGATAGATATCAACTAGATCTTGATAGATCTTATCTATATAGACATTCACTATAATGTAAATATATTTATAATAATTTTGTCTAAACCAAAGGCTTTTAATGAAGGACAAAAAGTTCAAACAATATTTTTAAAATCCTTCACACTTTTAATATATTATAGATTATTTTGGATCATCATTTGAAAGATATATTTTTACTTATTTACTTCTTACATTTTTTACTCAAGTTACTTATATAAATATTTGAAAAAATACCTTAAAAATTTATAGTTCGTTAAACTTTATCATATTATATTATGTTTTGACAAAGATACAATTACTTAGTTATTAATTTATATCTTTTTCTTCTTGCCTTTAGAGCCCATTTGGATAAGATTAAAAAAATTACTGTTTAGCTTAAGTGATTAAAAGCTTAAAATAAGTGCTTTTAAATTAAGCAAATAAGTGTTTGGATAGAAGTGCTGAAACTAAAAAAAATTTGTTGATGTGTTTGGTAAACAAGTGTTGTCAATCACTTTTTTGTTGTCAAAATGACTTAAATATCCTTAAAGTTGTTAATACATAATAATGTGAATTATTTATGATTTTAATTCTAATACTTCAAAAATAATTTCCATTTAAATACACTTTCAACATAAGTGATTATTCTAGGTCAATTTATAAATATAAGTTACTTTTTTATTTTTAAATATTAAAAATAAAATTTTAAGATATTTTTTATATAAATATAGTATTATGTTGTAATATTGCAAGCTTGTAAACAACATAAATTTTTTAGGGATGAAACAAACTATTAAAAAGAATCAATTTTTAAAATTTAACTAACACGCAGAGATTGTATATGAACGGATAGAGAAGAACTTAACACAAGATCGATTTGACGATAAATTTTTTGAGTATTTTCTTATGTAATGATGGATTCTCTGAAAATAAAGGAGAAAGATGAAGAGAAAACTGGAGGGGGGAAATGAAAAAAAGCAGCAGAAAGAAAAAGAAAGAAAAATCAATAAGGGCTACAAAGTTCAGGGTATTATTGAAATTAGAAGAAAATATAAGGGATAAAAAGGTAAATGTTTTGGTCAAACCTAAAAAAAATTTAATCTAAAAAGTAAAAAGCTGAGGGTATCCAGATTCTCAATTTTTGCTTTTTTTAATCCACTTTTAGCTTTTTTTAAGCTACCAAACATCTAAAAAAGTGATTAAAATCTAGTTGACCAAATTTTAATCCTATCCAAACACCCTCTTAATAGGAATCAAGTATCCTACTATTTCTAGGATTTAGAATTCAATATTTTTAATATCTTTTAAAATATTTTTGCCTAAATAAAAAAGATACTATCTCCTTAATGATTCTTCTCCTATTTTACTCCTTTTCCTAACTCACTCTTTTTATTTTTTCCCTTTAAAAAGAAATCGAATACACCATTGAATGAAGGGGGCAGAACCATTTTTTAACCTTTAAGCCTCCACACGCAACACAATAATACACATGTAAGAGATACACCCTCACGGATAGAAGACAATACCACGTCTGTAGCCTTCATCACTTCCAACAAACCAAAGTAATACTTTAAGCACCATGATCACCACTATTGAAACTTCATTAAAATACCTATGAATACAGCCAAAAAATCAACACAACAACTCATGTTAGGCTTTAAGGTTTTAAGATTGAAGATCCTGTCCAGCCGAGATTTGCTTCGGTGTGTTGTGAATATGTAGCAGCCAAGGGGCTCAATGTTGTCTTTATGCATGATACCAAGTCGGACATGAAGTTTTCTTAGGGTTTTACTCCATTAAAGGTTCAATTCTTTCAATCTAAGTTATTATTTTTTAATTAAAGTTATTATTTTCTCCATTATTATATCATTTGTTTGCTTTTTGCCTTTAGATTCTTGCATGTTCAATTAATGTTAGCCTAATAACATTTCCATTCCGTTTGATTCCTTTAAACATTTTCCGTTATTTTTGGTGGTTTAATACCAATGTTGGTCCATTGTGTTTATATATGATTGACATTAAGGAGTAATTTAAGTTTGATAAGATAAAAAGGATTTGTTGGAAATTAATTTAAGTTACTGTACTAGTTTTTAGTAAAATAAATTATTTAGATTAGGATAAATTTAAATTTTAAATTTTAACTAGGTTGTTAGTTTGTTTAGTTAGTTGAGATATTTTAGGTTATTTTAAATTTTGAATTTATGTTGATTTTCTCTATAAGTTGGCTATTTAAAGCCGTCTTATGCTTCAGAAAAACCAGTGAAAGATTTCAATTCATTGAGAGCCATCTTAACCCCCTTTTGCTGCCCCATCTTTTTTTAAAAAAAAATCAACAGTGGTATCAAGAGCCTCATTGATCTTACGGGATCTGTGAGTTCTTTCAAAGCGCTACCATACCATTTTTAACCTGCAAGGGCTATCATTTTAGCCCGTCGGACTACCCATTTTAACCCATCAGGGCTACCATTTTCAACCCATGCTTATTTTCAAAGCGTAGGACTATTTTCAACCAAAAAGATGTCAACCATCAGCCTCTCATTGAATGCTCCAAAAACTTTCGTTGGCAAAAATTATCAGATTTGATCAGTGAAAATGAAAGCATATTTTATAAACTATGATTTATGTGATGTTATGATAGATGAAAAATCTTTACAACATTTTGCAAAGCTTATAAAAGTACTTTTAAATAAGACAAGATTGTTGATGGTTTTTCAACAAAGAATCAAAAGAATAAAAAGAACAAAGAGAAATATCAACATCAAAAAGATGTGCAAGTTCAAAAATAACCATCAACCACAATTTGAGGAAGTAGAAATTGAGGAGAAGCAACTTTTTTAAATCGCAGTAACTAAAGCAAAAGAGGAGTAGTGGAAATTGTTTTAAGTTATTGCACTAGTTTTAGTAAAATAAATTATTTAGATTAGTATAGATTTAAATTTTGAATTTTAACTAGTTTGTTTAGTTAGTTGAAATATTTTAGGTTATTTTGAATTTTGAATTTATGCTGATTTTCTCTGTAAGTTGGCTATTTAAAGTCCTCCTATGCTTCAGAAAACCATTGAAAGCTATTGAAAGATTTCAATCCATTGAGAGTCATTTTAAACCCTTTTGCTGCCCCATCTTTTTTAAAAAAACAATAGGATTTTTTTTTGGTTGGATTTAAAGATGCAAAGTTCTGGCATTTGTAAAGAAAGTTTGGTTCACTTTTCTTTTAGAATTAATATATTGTTCGTATTAGTATTTCGGTTTGTTAGTTTACTATGATGAGTATTTTGTTATTAATCTAATGAGCTAATAAGTGTTATTTGCAAATTGTTATTAGCGATCTGATTTGACAAGTTGTTAAGTGGGACTAGAATAATTTGGTATTGGCAGCAGAATTTGGACATGGGCATTAAACGAAATCAGTTCTAGTTGAATGTTGTGCCATTGGATGATTTTCTTATCTTATCTGATATATGTTGTGTGCACTTATTACTTTTAGATTTTTATGCATGTTTTGAGTGACTTATAGGTCATGTATTTTTTGTTCAAAGGGAGTTACAAGTCAATTTAAATAATGAGCTCCATTGTGATGTTTTTTTCCTAGATTTTTGTAGGTTCATGTGTTTCTATTTTAACTCTTAGGGGTCGTTGGGTAGGATGTATTAGAGAATTTAGTACTTGAATTAGTTATTCATTCAGTTAAGTATTATAGAATGTGTAACTGATGCCTAGCAAATCATGATAATAGTAATGTATGGATAAGCATGGGTTAAGATAAAATTGTTTGTACAACTACAACAAATTCAGTGTATTCCCACAGTGGGGTCTGCGGATGGTAAAATGTACGCAGTTCATACCATTACCTCCGGAGAAGTAGAAAGGTTGTTTCCGATAGACCCCCGGCTCAAGACAAAGAATAGTAAACAAATCCGTAATAAAGCATGAAACAAGATGGAATAACTGAAATACGACACCCACAAAGTAATACCCTACACTAATGAACCAAAGGCACCCCCACCCCCATACCCTCCTACTAGAAGCTCCAACCTATGGACATAGCCCTAACACTACCATCTCGGCAACCCCAAAGCTCTCCTAACTACTGAATATGACCCACACACATCCATTAGCCTTCTAACCTAATTCGCATCCTCCAGACCTTCCAATCTAGG